>NC_069724.1:17494020-17496520 GCF_027358585.1 Pangasianodon hypophthalmus | reverse complement strand
TATTCCTTTCTATAAGCTTTTTAAGCTCCACCCACAAGGTAGATTGCAATATTCCCAGTGTCAAAATATCATCCATCATTCCACTCATGCCCTCATATTTCTCCTTCTATTTCTCTCTCTATGTCTGTCTCCCTTTCAGTCTCATTTGGTATCTCTTTCTCTGTCTTCCTCAATATTTCATACTATTTCTCCCCTTCTTCTTCTCTTTCGTCTTAAACTGAGAATGCCTGCACACACAAGCATACACACACATACAGAGAGAGACAGACAGACACACAGACAGACAGACAGAGAAGATAGCCTACATACCATTCCAGTTTGCGTATGTCCATCATTCCATAAGTGGACACATTCATGGCTCTGGAGAGTGTGTGTTAATGAATGCATACTGTATGTGTGTGTCAGAAGGACATAGAATAATTGTGTGTGCTTGGTATGTGTTTTAATATTTGTGAATGAATAGTGCATCAGCATGTGTTGCCAAATTTTAAGTAATGAACTGCGTGTGTGTTATATGTGTGTGTAGGTGTGTGATATGCTACAGCCTGCTATATACCGTGCATGGGTGTGCATGTGTGCGTTCATTTTTCTTGCTATTTTACTTGATTAGCTGTACATTTGTTATGCTTATACATTTGTTATACTTATCATCTAGTCGTCATCAATAATCATACATTTTATCCTTTTGTGATTGCACATTGCAATTCCCAGTGAGATATTGATTAAAATATCTAAGATATTATGCATAAAAGTTTCAGAACCTAACCGTAGAACAAGGAATCAGCTCTCAAGATATTGTAAGTAAAAAAAATTTTCCTTTGAAGGATTCAAGGTTGTATCTTAGTTTTTCTGTTAAGAGACTTAAGCATAGGTTATTTTGGTTCCATCTTACCAGTTGAGTAATATGAGCTTTTCACGATGGTTGGTGATATTTATATGGAGGGCTTAATGTGTTTGAATGTCGGTTATGTAGAGAGGTCACAGAGTAAGACTATAATGGGGTGAATGGGGATGCTGAGGTCAAGGATCTCAGACAGCTTGGCCATGACTTCTGCCCTCTTGGCAGCGTGAGCATGTATTACTGTAGACGAATCCTATGCATAGAGGTTTTTGTGAAGGATCTTATATTAGAGTAATCTCTTGAAGTCCCAAGATATCCCAGACGTCCATTCCTCACTTTTGTAAGTACACATATTCATGTTAGTTTTGAATAATAATACTCTGAATAATAGAGTTTCAGTGATGACTGCAATTACAAAAAAAAAAAAACAACCAACCAACCAACCAAACAAGCCCCCACTTCAAAAAAAAAAAACAAAAAAAAAAAACAGGGTTGACAATTTGTCTGCATTTGTTTTAACTAGTTTTAGGGGTATCAATGATTTAATAATTTGTACGTTTTAATAAAAGTAACTAAATTGCTATTATTAAAAAAAGAAGCTTCTGTGATTGATCATTCTGTTAGAGGAAAAGGAAGTCAATTGAATCAGTGTTTTTTTGCCCATTTTTGCCTTTTTTTTCTCTTGACAGTGCCAATATTTCTCGAGTTGCCCATGTTTCGGCATGCCTCTCAGACAAACCAGCCTGGATAAAAGATTGCCATCTCCAACTCATCCTACTGAGTCCTCTTTGATTAAACACAAAACCAGTTTCTAGCTCAGCTTGATGTTAATAATGATGTTGTAAAAGTCTGTCAGGAACCTCGGGGTAACAATTTGATTCAATTCATTTTTATTTACAGTATACTATACAACACTTTCAACAATAGATATTGTCCCAAAGCAGCTTTACAGTAATTGAGATATACATTAGCTGTACATTTGTAATGAGCAAGCCAGAAGTGACAACGGCAAGAAAAACTCCCTGAGACAGCATGAGGAAGAAGAATAGCCACTTTCAGTTTCCTCTTCTGGGAAACACTGGAGAGTGAGATTATAAATTATTATGATTCTACAGCTGTATACTCTAAAGTCAAACGGTATTAAGTGTGTTGAAAAGACATTCAGTATGAGCATCATAGTCTTTATGATTACAGCAGCAGCAGCTCTATTGTATCTAGGTGAGATTATCTACTGAAGAAAGGGTGAGAGAATTTTTGGGTCGTGCAATTTTTAGGGTGTCCATGTGGGACCATCTACAGCAGAAGAAAGCTCCAAGCAGAAGTAGAGCAGCAACTTCACAAACCTCTTTGTTCTCTTTATCATGCAAGTTCACTTTGTACAATGTCAAAACACAACTTTACTAAGTTGCTCTTGATAAAGTCGTCTCCCAAATGCATGTGTGGCATGTGTGGTCTTCAGTCATCCAACACGAGTCCATAATGTGCCTCTCATCAAGTCTTTGCTGGACGTTATTCAGTGGATGTTCACCTGCCTGCACTCATCAGGCAATCGCTCCATTCAGATCACTACAGGTAATGATCAAATAGTTTGCTCAGCTTAATTTGCTGTCTGTGTGTGTGTGTGTGTGTGTGTGTGTATGTGCACGTGTGTGTAGACAG
>NC_069724.1:17391520-17491520 GCF_027358585.1 Pangasianodon hypophthalmus | reverse complement strand
ATTTTGACAATTTTTTGTCACTGATATTTGTATGCAACTGAGTAAAATGCTGTTAAAAGAAAAGAAACAAACATCCTTAAAGATAAAAGGAGTAAAAGTGGAATGAAGTGGTTATAAAGGAAAATATAGATTATCAATTGCAAATTGTAGGTATAGCTGAACTCAGCTTTTGCATGAATTTCCTAAATCAAAGCAAAATGTAGCCTCAAAGCACGCACACACACACACACACACACACACACACACACACACATGCATGCACACAAAGTATTGTTAGAGGGCGTTGTGTTCAGATAAAGTCCAGTTCAGGTATTTGTTTATTTTGCCAACACGTGCCCTGGAGTCTCACCACACACAATGTTTCATCCTGTTACCTCGGGAAAATTTAATATTATAAGTTCACACACCTCACACAACAGAAAAATCTAAAAAATGAATACAAACCATGTTTCTCTAGCAAGTTTCCATGATTCCTTCTTAATGTAAGTACAAAAATGTGTTGTCTTGTCAGGTATCAGTTATTAAGAGATAAAAGCTAAGCGTGTGTATATTTGTTAAAATTAAAAAAAAAAAGTGGAGTCACAACAATTGTTGCATGTAAATACAGGATATTCAGATAATTCTCAGTTTAATTAATTAATTCATTCATTCATAGTAACTGGTCAGAGTTTATTCTGGAGAGAGTTGCGGTGGATCTGGAATGAATTCTTGAATAATAAAGCCTAAATAAAATAGTTCTTGGTAGTCATCTCAGACATTTGGATCTATAGGTTGATAATGTGTTGTCTCTAAACAATGGGTGGGTTTTAAGAGTTATTATTGATCAGTTTGTGACACAGTACAACAATATGTGAATTTGTGTTTATGAGTTAACAACAACAATAAGAGTGCTCATTATGGTCTTTGGCACGCGCACACAAACACACACACACACACACAAAGAAAGACAGAGAAAGACAGAGGCAGAGGGAGAAAACAGTATAGCTGGATGTGGGACAAAAAAGAAAAAGAGAACTAATTGTTTTGAGGTAATTGATTTTTTTACATACTCTTGAAAATCAGTGTATTTCTTGTATAAACTCTGCATGTTTGCGTGTCTGTGTGTGTGTGTGTGTGTGTGTGTGTGTGCGCGCACATACAAAAGAGGTGCATGCACTTCCAACACCTATCACTTGATGCTGTCTGATAAAAGCATGTGTATATTTGACTTAGGACTTTATCTGTGTGTGTGAAATGCCTTCTGACATCTTCAACTGTCAGATATTTTGAGAAAGGTGTGTGTGTGTGTGTGTGTGTGTGCGTGTGTGTGTGTGTGTGCGTGTGTGCACTGATCTGTGCAGCTGCAGCCACTGTGTGATGACACATGCAGGTTCGGCCCTGAGGGCGTCATGCTACTTACACTTCTTGATGACACAACATACACATTTCCAAAAAAACAAAAAAAAAACATAACAAAAAAAATAATAAACATGCATACATGAGGGTAGAAAAGAGATAAACAGCCAATTTCTCACAATTAAACTGAATATCTGGTTCTCACACAAATCTCTTTGAATTGTAGTGATATCAAAAGTTTAAATTGTTTCAATGTATCCTAAAATACAGTGTTAATTGTTATCTCCTAATAACACATTACATTAACATTATATTATTATTAATTTATTACATTTGTAAGGTCCTCCATATATTAGTATATTAGAGTCAATAATTAAACACTAAATTAGTGAAGAATAATGGAAACCTTTTGGAGAGAAGTTGGTACAGTTCGATTTCATCCTTCCTGACTATCGGGGCATTGAGAAACATCTGGATACTACTTTGTGTACATGTACACATATCTTTCCACGCATGCACATAGAGACTAAGTATTTGCAATAAATACTGCTGTCATGAAGCCAACTGTCCCAATATGGAGCTATCCGTTTAGCAGCTTGTGATCACAGTTGGAGCTTCTACTGACCTGACCTCCAAATCTGGGGATAGCCACCTCTCATTGTTTTTGATGTGCTTCTTGTACTGCTTGGAGTGTCCATGGTGTTTGCTACATTATTGGTATAAGCTTGCACTTAGTGTTGTCTCCACTAAAAATATTCTTCACCCCTACTCTAGTCAAATAATAGGTCTGTGGCTAAAGTGCCACTAGCATGGCTGAGTTGTTTTCCTTCATTATACTAAGTACTCTTTAATGCTGATTGTGCTTAATTCACTGAATTTCTGGTAATCGATATCTCTGGGGTTAAACTGGGTTTTCCCTCTGCACAACATACTGCTTTTTCATTTTCACTAGGGCTGGATTCCCTCCATATAGTATGCTATACAAAATGGATAGCCAAAAATAACCAGGCTACAAGACTTGTATTCATGCAGCCAGTGTCTGAATCTCTTGGAAGCCAAATATAGGCAATAGCTTTGTGTTCACTGCCTTGGGATTGATAATCTCAAAGATGAGGTGTCTGACTTGGACATGACCTACGCTAACTGCGTGGCTATGCTGATGCTAACACAACTCCGTGTTTGAGTTGAAACTGGCCCAATGCCCCACAGCCTAAATAGCTTGCTAGTTGCAAATGCCCACTCCTGTTGATGACTGATAAACGCAACAAGAATCCCTGGAAGCAGACTGAGTTACTTTCTAGAATTAACAACACCTAAATTTTGTGGCATGCGTTTTGACTAATATGATAAATGATGAGCAGTTTGGGTATGGCCATGTGCCTGCTGTTGATGCCTAAGATGAAGTGCTATGGTTCAATGTGTGCTGCACAAGTGTGGAATGCAGACACACTGATGATACCCTGGTGAGGACTTACAATACTGCATCACATGTGGCACATACTTGCAATACTTTAGTTATTTTGCTGCTAGCTATTTTGCTGCTCGCATTTGAACAGAAGAATATGGCGTGACTCTCTACTACCGTGGCATATATATTGCCAAGTGTGGTCAGCACAATACATTCTGCCTGATGGATGCAAATCAAACCTGCAGAATCTGGCTTGCATCCAAGTTTCACTCTTTGGGCATGCTGGCAAAGAGGCCCTGGGTAGGAGAATGCAGATTTTACCATTTGAGTGGCAACTTTAGTTCACCACAAACTAGTTCTGTTTTTCAATGCCTACAACAGACCCTTGGCAGGCATCTGAGTACCCCTCAGCCACCATGTGGGATGGGCTCTTGACAGCTCCCCCACCATGAATGAGTCTCACTGAGCATTCAGGAGCTGTCAGAGGGATACTTTACCACCAAAAAATATTGGACATGCATCAGATCAGTGGTTCCTGATGGCAATAACAGGGATACAACCTTAAGTTCTGTCGCTGGCGGCCAGGTATTTTGGGGTTCAAAGCCTTGTCAGACTCCAACAGGTATTGCAACATCCCAAGAAGTTTGTTCCCTCTTGGATTGAGATGCAATACAAGGTGTACTGTTCTACTTACATCCTACTTCAGACGAAGGCTGTCAGTTTGTGTCCAGTTCTAGATTTGAGAGGTTTTGAAAGATTTCTGGTTTCTAAAGACTCTCCCTTTTAGTATGTTAAGGGTGACAGATATAGTTCAAGCCGTGCAACCACAGGACTTGTTCATGTTGGTGTATCTGTTGTCATCCTTATTTTCATGGTCCCATTGCCCTGGAAACAGATGCTTTTCAAGGTTTGCCTTAGACCAGGTGGTGGCCATACGATCCTCAGACCAACTGTTCTTCTGCTGTGGAGGAAAGACACGGGGGCTCCCTTTGTCTAACAGAAGCTGGCCCACTCTGTAGATGGGCTGGATGCCTAGCCTCTACTGTGACATACAACTCTACGAATAGTGTCCCCTCCTGTAGCCAGTGGTAGCTCAGTGGTTAAGATGGTGGGCTACTGTTTGGAAAGTCTTGAGTTCAAACCCTGCCACTGCTGGGCCCTTGAGCAAAGCTCCCAACCCTCAACTGCTCAGTAGTATTGTTGAGATAAATGTAAATTGCCCTGCATAAGCTTGTAGATTCTAAACTAGCCCTCCTGGTGGCATGGCTGTCCTCTCCAAGCACCTTTATGTTAATTCTAAGAAGGGTTCTGTTCCTCATGGCATTGTAAGCATACTTTATCCAGGTCGTACATACCACCCCTGGTGGTTAGGAGGAGTGAAATAGAGTAGAAGTTTTGTATGTTACTGTTGTTCTATGAACCCCAGATTAACCAAGGTTCCTTGTCATTAGGAACTGGTGCTGCCAAGGAAGAAGTTTCCTGGGATTGATGGCTGAATGATCCCGATATTCATTGCAAATGCTGTGTCATGTTTTTAGGAGATATTAGCATGTGTGGGCATGGACACAAGGAGGTATCTAGGTGTTTCTCACCACCCCTGGTGATTATCCCAGGTTAATAAAACCACAGTCACATCTGCAGTTGCTAACTTTTGTTGTGTTGCTATATTTTAGTAATAACAAAATGCTAATCCTGGAAAATCCCATGTTGGAGTGTGTGGGATTTTGTTCTCTGGTGAGTGTGCTTGTACAAGCGTGTGTCTGTGAGAGTGTTGTGTTTATCTTGCGTCTCCCTCCACACATTTGGCTTCTCTGAATGGTTCAATTAAGCCAAACCACTGATCTTAGATTTACTCTAAAACACACACACACAATTCACACACCTTGCAGTCTCATGTTCTTGCTCAGACCTGTCGACCGAAACTTTCATGCAAAAGAGTGTGCAAGTGTGTGCGTGTGTGTGTGTGTGTGTGTGTGTGGGAGTTACAGAGAATTATGGAAGAGGATCTCAGATCCATTGGTTTGGCACCAAGCACATTCTGCTGTCACAGTCTCTGTCTTGACCTGACCTGAAATGATATACTTTTGCAGTCACTACTGTGTGTTTGTGTGTGTGTGTGTGTGCGTGTGTGTGCGTGTGTGTGTGAGCAAAAGAGGTTGTTTTCACATTTCAAGTTTCGGTTGATTTTATTGCATCAGTTCTCAGTATTAAGCATAAATATGCTAACAATGCAAAGGATAAATCTTTACAGTGCACATTTGCACACACAACCCTGAATCTGTAACATAGAAAGAAAAATTTGTGGAATATGTAATATGTATGTAAAAATTGTGGAGTATTTTTTATACTTTCTCTAATAGGCAAATGTAGAGTAACATTATAAAAATAAATATTCTCCAGTGCTGGGAGGGTATTTGTGAGTTTGTAGTGTCATGATCTGTTTCTAATATCATGTATTTTTAGACTGTAATTTTTTTGTGTGTTTAGTGTGTTCACAATGAAAAGTACAAACAAATTTAGCATACAAAAAAACACCAGAATAATGTACAATATTTGCCTGATAAATGAAGTGTGAATCAATTGTCCTTTCCATCATGGAATATGAAAAAAAGTGGGAGATTCACAGCAGGTTGTGTGATACACTATATAGCCAGATGGACACCTGACCATCACACCTATATTTGGGTCTTCCTAATATATGCCACAAATTTGGAAGCACACAACTGTATAGAATGTCTTTGTATGATGTAACATTACAATTTCACTTCACTGGAACTAAGAGGCCCAAACCTGTTATAGCATGACAATGCCCCTGTGCACAAAACAAGGGCCATGAAGAGAACCTTACCAAGAGTGCAGTGGAAGAATAGCCACTGCACACAGGCCTCCTCACCCAACATCAGTGCCCAACCTCACTAATCCTCTTGTGGCTGAATGGGCAAATCCCCACAGCCACACTCCAAAATCTAGTGGAAAGTCTTCTCAGAAGAGTGGAGCTTATTATAAGAGCAAAGGGGACTAAATCTGGAATGAGAAGTTCAACAAGCAATTATGGTTGTGGTGGTCAGGTGTCCACAAACGTTTGGTCATATATATTGAATCTCTTGATGTTCCACTGTAACACAAAATGGTGTTTCTGTGACTTTAAGCAGAGCCTTAAAATTCATACTCCAACAAGATTTTGTGAACATACAATTTGTACCCCCACTTCAGCATAAGCAGGTCACCTCAAGTAAAGCTAACTACATACAGTTAATACACTGGTATGAGTTGTACGTTGTTATATGTAGTATGTAGTTACATACAATTGATAGAGTTTGTCCCCACTTCAATATAAGCAGGTAACTCACCTAAAGCTAACTGCACTCATCTGATGAATTTGCATCAGCTGTATGTAGTTCCATACAACATACATCTCTTAGTGCATTACACGTGGAACATTATATATGTTTGCTGGTTAACGCCAATATGTTACTGTTGGTTGGATACAAGGACACTTTTTCTCCCATTTGTGGTCTGTTGCTATTTGTTGTCATAAATTAGTGCACTGTGCTGGCATGGGAGCTGTGCAAAAGGGGGTGTGGCAGTCAAAATCAGCTGGTGCAGTAAGATTTTTTTTCAACAATTTTAGTGCAAAACACCCACATGCAAACCCGCTCTTAGTGCAGATGCAAATATAAGATGATACTACTCTGATCTCAAGTGTAGCCGTAAAAATCCTGTCCAATTTCTTAAGAGAAGTGAAGTGACTTGTGGCCAAGTATGGCGACCCATACTCGGAATTTGTGCTCTGCATTTAACCCATCCAAGTGCACACACACACACACAAAGCACTTTTTTGCTGCAGTTTGGTGCCTTGCTCAAGGGTCTCACCTCAGCCGTGGTATTGAGGGTGGAAGACAGCGCTGGTCATTCACTCCCCCCACCTACAATCCCTGCCAGACCCGAAACTTGAACCCACAACCTTCAGGTTCACCTTCGGGTTGCAAGTCCAATTCTCTATCCATTAGGCCACGACTGCCCCAAAAAACACACTGTGGAGATGCCGGGGATTGAACCCGGAACCTCATACATGCAAAGCATGCGCTCTACCACTGAGCTACATCCCCTACATCTTCACTACATCGCCTACTTAATTAACACTGAATTCATAGCAAAGGATTTTACATCTTTTAGTGAAAGTTGAGCTTCTACACTGTAAAAAATTTCCTGTAAATTTCACAGTAATTTTACAGAAATTTACTGGCAACAGGGTAATATCTGAACACACAACCCCCTGATCTGTAGTTTAAAGCCTTAACCACTGAGCCTGAGATCCATTAGATCCATTTGCATCGAAGTAATCAAAATGAACACTGCCATCTTTTATCCTTATTAGAAAGGATGTGATTAGCAAATTGAATCTACACTGTTAGCTAGCTAGGCATGCAACTAGCTAGGTTTTAATGTACTTTATCTATGCAATGCAATCAGAAACCATTATAACTGCACCAATTGCTGACTAAATTGTAACCCCTGATTTCAGTAAAGCCATCATTGAAAAAATTGTACATCTAAATGAATGACAGAGTTATGTAAGAGATGTTCAGTTTGATCAACTAAAGGAATTGTATTTTTTTTTTTCACTTCTTTGTTAAGCCATTTTTCTTTGCTGATTCACTGGCTTTTAACCCAGGCTGCATCTTTCTGTTAATTTGTTCAAGTTCATTCAAGTTTTGTTGATTCTCAACTAGTTATTTTTATTCTAAAAATTTACTAGATAGTAGCCTATAACATATGTCAAGTGTGATAGCCTCTCGACATAATTGTGTTTGAGGCTATGTCATTATTAATGTGTCCTGCCCACTAAACCATATGGCCATGAGCTGCTCTTGAACATGACTTTCATTTATAAGACTATTTATCAAAACCAGTGTCATGACAGATTTATGCATGTAATGTATATTTTCTCTGTTCCTAAATTAGGGTGAATCTGGTTTTGATGTTTGACATATCACTTATTTTTTTGTGAATCTGACATAACAGAAGGCCACTGAGATACAAAGTCATTTGACCAACGTTATAATATTAGTCAGCCTCTAATGTGTCATAAAATGACCGTATATCAAAAAGCTGTCACATGACTTAGTGGTTATGTCAACCTGATATCAAAATTGCCTAAAATTGACTACAGCAGGAATAAGCCATAAAGGTTTATGTAGGTTTATGTCACATTGTTTCAGACTTATGTGTGTTTCATGTAGCACTTAAAACGAGTTACTGTATATGTTTTTAAGTATTAGGTTGAAGTATACAGTTTGAGACATGGCTACAGACTCCCATGATCCTTGTCATTCCTCAAATGCTACATTTCATATTTGTTTTTATTATTAATTTGTTTGTTGTTTGTTGATTTCCATCCCTTTTTAAAAATAAATTAATACTGAATAAATTACAAGGAAAGGGAAGTATTAGCTTTTTGCAATGTTACTCTATGTGGAGGAAGCAAAAATCATTTGAGTCTGTGACACTACAAAATCACAATGTTAAACATTACTGCAATATTACTTTATTTATAACAGTGAGTTGTACAATTTATACTGTAGATTCATCTTACAACCAATAATAAACAACATGAATACCAGGACTATAATCAAAACATCAGTTCATCTTAAAGCATTGAATCTCAAAGACCTACATGTAAGATTCTTACTACTCAATTAAATCAGTTTTTAATTTTAATTTAACAAATTAAGAATATTTGTTCCGTAGTTCACTGGGCAGATGTTTCGATAATTAGGGTTCCAAGCACAAAGTGCTGGAAACCTGTTGTTTTTTTGCTCAGGTTTTTCTTATTCTTTTTCTCCCCTAAATGAATTGTGCAGACCAATCCACAATTCATAGAGATGCTTGGTGAGTAGGTAGTACTCCCTTTGACTACACAGAGGGGCTCAACTAACCTGATGGTGGCACTATAGTGCAAATTTTAGCCCATATCTTGAGAACCACAAGGCCATTGTGTGCATTGACAGGGAGCTTTCAAGTAGCTGTTTCTCAGGAACTGAAAGCCTGATCGAACTTTGAAATTTGGTGTACTGCATCATTCTGCTAATCTGTTACTAGATTTCTAACTATGACTGAATTGCTTGAAGAACATGGCCACCATCAGCCAATCAGCTTTCAGCAAGCATCCAATATGATTATCTTTATCATTCTATATACTATCGTCATACTGTATGTGGCAAAGCAAATTTCCATATGATATTTTTAACGGGTTAACCAGTTCATAAGCTTTATCTATTTTTACACTAACTATGCTTCACAAATCTTTGTGATCTTATTGACCGATTTATCAACTAAACCATGACTATAAACTGGCAATGCTAAATGAACACTATCAATTAGTTTGTTCTATATTTTTTGGTCAAACAAAAGGTTACACACAAATGTATATATATATATACATTTGTGTGTAACCTTATGTATATGTGTGTGTGTGTGTAAAACTTTATATATATATAAAATTTATATCAGTATATAAGTAATAAGAAATAAGTAATGCACAACTATTAACTATAACTATTTTATTAATAGTTTATATTATTTATATACAATAATGGCACAATTTAGGAATGAGCAAATTAAATTGTTTAACCTTACATATACAATGGATATAAAAAGTCTATACACCCCTGTTAAAATGGCAAGTTTTTGTGATGAAAAAAAAAAGAAAAAGAAAAGATAAAGCATGTCAGAACTTTTACCCACCCTCAATGTGAAATTACAATGTGTAAAAATTAAGTGAAAAACAATCAGAAACATTTTAGAGAAAAATCACATTCAATCTCATGTTCAAAAGTAATTATCATACACCTTTGATCAATGAAATTATTTTGATTAACCCCAAATAAAGACCAGCTGTTTATGTAGGATTTTCTTGATATCTTGTTGGTTTCATCTGACTGCTGAAGCCATGGTCTTCAAAGAGCTGACAAATCCTGTACCAGGTCTCACTGTCAAAAGGAACTGATCAGGAGAGGGGTACAAAAAATTTCGAAAATTTTAGATGTACCATAGAACACCATGAAGGCCATCATCAACAAGTGGAGAAAGTGGAGCACCACAGTGACATTATCAAGAATAGGACGTCCCTCCAAAATTGGAGAAAAGACAAGACAAAAACTTACCAGGGAGGCTGCCAAAACATTAAAGGAGCTGCAGGAATATCTGACAAGTACTAATTACTCTCTGCATGTGACAACAATCTCTTGTATTCGTCATATGTCTGGGCTATGGGTAGGTTGGCTAGACAGAAGCGCTTTCTCACAAAAAAAAAAAAAACATCCAAACCCAACTAAATCACCAGAAGCCATGTGGCAAAATGTGTTATGGTCTGATGAGACCAATTCCAAAAGGTATTATAATAACAATAATACTGTAATTCCAAAACGCATGTTTGTCGCAAAAAAAAAGCACATCAACAAAAGAACACCATACCTATGGTGCAGCATCATGTTGGTGGTGGTAGCATCATGTTTTAAGGGCTGCTTTTCTTCAGCCAGAACTGTGGATTTTATCAAGGTGGAGGGAATCATGAAGAGCTACAAATACCAGCTGCTCATAATGCAAAACATTCAGGTGTCTGCTAGTAAGCTGAAGATGAAAAGGAATTTCACCTTTCAGTATGACAGTGACCCAAAGCATACATCCACATCACCAAAGGAATGGCTTAAAAAGATCAGGTCCAAAAAAAAAGAATCCAACTAAAAATCTGTGGGGTGACCTGAAACGAGCTGTGCGCAGGACATGCCCTTACAATGTGACGGATCTAGAATGTTTTTGCAAGGAAGAGTGGGAAAATATTGCCAGGTCAAGATGTGCTACGCTGATAGACTCTTAGCCAAAAAGACTGAGTGGTGTAATATGATCAAATGGTGCTTCAACAAATATTAGTTTAGGGGTGTGCACACTTATGCAACTAGGTTATTATAAGTTTTTTCTTTTTCTTTTTTTTCCAGATAAAAGTTTCTGATTGCTTTTCACTTTATTTTGCAATTTCACATTTAAGGTGAGAAAAGATCTGACATGATTCATCTTAGTGTCATTCTTTTACTTCACCAAAACCTGCCACATGAACAGGGGTGTGTAGACTTTTTATATCCATTGTAGTTCCTTAAATCAACAACCATAAATTACCACAATTTATTACATTCATTATCTGTAACTGAGTACTAAGACTATGCTCACAACACAAAAACAACTTTTACGAATACAAATATTATATAAATGTTAACGTTAACGTTGCGAACTGACCACATTGCTACTGTACAGTACATTTAAATCTACATTTTTAAATGTACATTTAAAAATCCATAAACAAGCAGTAATTAAGAAAAAAAAAACTTTCTCAATTACCAACATAAAAGACAAGAATAATGAAATATTTACCCGTTTCATAATGATAAACTTTTGAATGCTCAAATATAACAAAAATAGATGCTAGTCAATAATAATAGTGAATACTACTACTACTACTGCTAATAATAATAATAATAATAATAATAATAACTTGACCAAGTAAATTCTTCACCAGCAGCAAATGGAATGTATAACAAATCCTCAGAAAGGATCATAGTTATTTTTTACACTGATCTAAGATCAGTTTACCCTGGCTATATTGTCACCATTCTTTGTAAAACAGCTATTAAAAATATGATATATATTTTAATAATATCATTATAGCATATTATGTTCTGTACTAATACTGGAGGCAGTAATATGAGGTAATAAGGTCCTGAATTCTGTTCTGAAATCAAACTCGTTGGCGCTCTCTACTGATCGGACTACAGTTGTAAACATTTCAGACTTAGAATATAAATATAAATCTACTGTAAATATAAATATAAATATCTGTGTCCATCTGCTCATCATAAAAACATTCTGCAGATTTCAAATAGTTTACATTTGAATGAAGCCACAGTTCACTAATTCCTAATTATCCCACTAATTACCTTCAACCTTCTGAGAAAGTCTACAATAATGTTAACTTGATTGACATCTATTGGTCATCTAATGAACTTCACTTGAGCTGACAAAATAATGGAACAGCTGCTAAAGGGGTAACAATGATTCCGCCAAGAGAAAATACCATGGGCAAGCTGACAAGGGTGATCTGAATGCATTAGTGAAATGGAGGCACAGTCATTTGGATATCTCTAGTTTTTTTTTTTTTTTTTAAATGTTCCAGCTCCAGACCAGTTTACCAAGATCATCAAGGGTTTTGGTGAGGTTAAACAGGTCAGTATGTGTCCTGCCACGTCCCAGTTTTACCCAGAAGGCTAAGAATTATTCCAGCAGACTAGTACAGAGTGTCCCAAAAATCTCCGTACATAGGAGAAATGAACACTTTTTTAGCAAAATGTCTTCCAAAATTTTTCATACTTAGTTTATATAATTTTTTTTTCAGATAGCCTTTAAGAATGCCTTAGACAGAAGAAGAACATATTGAAATCATTCTCATGGCTGGATCGGGAAGCTGGATCGGGAAGCTGGACTTTAACAGGAAACATGGAAAACACGTCACACACGACACTGTTGCCAAACCTATTAACAAATTAAGAAAGACTGGTTGTAGACCAACTGAGAAGTGATCGTCCACAAGCATCCACTGACGAAGGCACAACCGACGTGGTGCTGGCATACATAGTACCCTATGTCTGGAGACTTTTGGGACACCCTGTATATTCAAAGTCTGACAGATAAATATCACGACAACCCAATTCTCTGAATTTTTATCCATTGCTGTTTTCCACATTGGTAATGTATACAAGTCCCCTAGTCCAGCAGTTCTCAAAAGATGTGTCAGTGCTCTAATAAGTGGGTGCAGGATGGCCGATTGTTTGGTACATTACTGTTTAATAATCTCTACTGTTTTTGAATATGCACCACTTTTTTAAAAAAAAAATCAGACTTAAAAAACTGACAACTTACAACTTCTGAGATTTTTATGTGGCTGAACTGATGTCCCTGGTCCAACTGGGATAACGAAATAAATTGCTACTTTACCTCATCCAACCATCTGTTAGTGCTCCTCCACTAGACAGTGTGATAAGGAATAGTATTGTAACAAATCCGTGATATTTTGTAACTAAATACCCATGCTGCCATTTTGACAGAGCACTAGGACTTTGTTCCAAACAGCATCCTTCCATAGTAAAAACAGCACACCACAATTTGTTACCTGACATAGTGGTGTACTAAGTATAACCATAGTATACGTTTTGGGACAGATCTTGGAATGCAACCTTATAACCTACTAAGGGTCTAGTCCTTGACAATGTCCCACACAGCCAACACTGGTCCTTACTTATACACATAGGCCTAAACCTCCCAGTCGTTAAAAAAGATGATAGATGAGATAGAGCTTCCGATAAGCCAAATGTACAAAATATAGTGAAATTCTGGACAGAAATTTTAGAACATGAGTTTAAGGATTTGCAAAACAAATTTGGAGAGTGTTATCAATACACATTATTAACGTCTTTGTTTACTCAAAAGCCTAAAAGGAAAATTATTTATACTCCATACAGCTGAACAGGTCATAAAGCTGCTTGGCTAGAGGACTTTATGTTCGCATAATAAAAAGTTTTTGGGTTTGAATCTGAAACTGAGTAAACAGTTGGACCAGCTGGAGTTGGTTTGACTGAGAAGTTCTGACTTAGTGTCACAGGTATGATCCAGCAATTTACAGATCATTCCATACTTACACTTGTAAAAATTCATTTCAGGGCAGTCTTAGGTTTTGCTCACACCTGCAAGATTGGCACTGGTTAAATGTGGTTTAGCTCTGACTTGTCCGGGTTGTGTTCTCATCTGGAATATGAGCCAGTGGATCTGGCCGAATCAGGAACCTGCCAGAACATAAGGAAACACTTCACATTTATTTCATCAGGTTTAAAAATAAAAATGATTTATTTGACAGTTAATTAAATCAAACAAATTTGTCTCAGTGCAGTACTAGAAAGCCTCAAAACTAAAAAAAGTTTGTTTTTCTCTACCCTTACACACATAAATCCAAGACATAAGGCAAATAGCATTAGTTATATGGCTTCCAGTAGGTTCATGTCCCATTTTGAAAGTAATTGTGCCAGCAAAAGCTTTGTGAATGTTATTGGTACATACACAACATCATGTAGCTGGAGGGGTGTGTCAGGGCCGGGATTAACGAGCACGTAGGAGAGAGAGTTCTGCTGGTCATTCAGCTCACCTGCAACAGCAATCGGACATTATATCTGTAACTCAAACTATTTATTCTACTATTTGTTCATATTTATACATTTTAGATGCCACAGGTGACCGGTGTGTGCTAGATAGCAGCAGGTCCTACACTAAAGGTGGCTGCTATACACCTTTCTCTGGGATCTTATAGACGTATTATGACCTTTCTAAAAGGAAGTGAGATCTCTCCTTGCACTGGAGTTTCAACATCAACACCAAGGCCTACAGATGGGCTGCACACCCTGCCCTACAATGACACGTCACTCTAAAAGGAGTGTCTACGCTTGAGCATTATTTATTGGCGTGATGCTCCAGGAGGTCTGTGCTGCTGCTACCCGCGTGTCATCATGCCCTTTCTCCAGACTATTCTCATTGGATCTGTCCAAAATCCTCCATCAAGAAGAAATGATAAATGTAAGTAACAATCTTACTCTGTGTTGAATTTTTAGCTATTTTTCTTCTCTTATTAGTAATAAATTCACTTGTTAGAGTATACTTCAGACTAGTATTCATTCTGATGGAGAATATTATAGCATTACAGGTGTGTGTATAGACTTTAGAGAGGCCTACTTATTGTGAAAGGAGTATAGATTTGGTAGAGGACATTATGGGTGTGTTAGGCAGTGACAGTTAACCTCCATTAGAGCTCTCACTGTGGGTCAAGTGGGTGACGACTAGGCAGCCTTGGCAAAGCCGAGGCTAACACTAAGGCTGGCCCAGCTGTGTTTATTGCAATTTTGTGTCACACGCCACTTTGTGACTTTGCCGAAAGGTTTCGGCACACACACAAGGTGCCCCTGGTGGTTATCCAGGCACAAAACAACAGATACATGTAACTAGCAGTCATAATGTTGAATCTTTATTCTTGTGCATATTTGCTTTGTCAGCAAATTCAATGGTGTTAAGGTTCTACCTGTATAATGTACAATCTTAAACATTCAGTGGGAATCTAATACAAGTCCGATAAAAAAAGGAGAGAATATTTTAAGGTTTGAAGAGTTTTACCTTGTAAGTATCCTAAATTGACTCTGTTCATGACATCACTGGCAGTCAGATTGGTGACATCTTCTGGAGAGAGGAACAAAGAGTGGTGAAGAGATTGGGGAAAAATGAGAAAAAGAAAGAGAACAGGTTAGTGAAGGATGAGGAAGAGTGATGAATGGAGAACAAAGTGCAAACAGGAACTAGAACCTAATTTAGTCAATAAATACAAACCTACATACTAGAGTTAGAATCTTGTTTGGAAAAATATCATTTGTAAAATTTATATTAGTTTTTGATAAAACAAAATCAATTACTGGTAGTGGGCATTTTCAATAGGTATTTACTGAATCCTGTGTGTAGGCCTAGGTGTTGCATGCGATTCCTGACAAGCTCCGTTAACTCCGCCCTCTCCGAGAGCCGGGACACGCCATGTTTGGTCTGACCGGAGAAAAAGGCAGAGTCACTCCTCTTCATGGCCCGCCTACTGAGGCGCCTTGTCCAGTGCATGCTCTTCCTCCTCAGAAGGGAGTGTTCTGATTGGTCACTTCCTGAAGAACTATGCATACTATGCAGTACTTTTGGCTCCTCTCCCTTCTCCTTGGTGTCTGCCCATCCTTCTGTGCTACCTGAACATTGGGACTTGAAAGAAAACGACAAAAAAAAACAATCAACCCATAGAATGTTTCACAGTAACCCAGTCAGCAGTGGTCAGTGTCACTGGAGTTCTAGTTCCATTGTACACTTCCTGTTCCCATTTTGATTAGAAATTCTGGGTCAAAGACAATATAAGCACACTAAACCCATATGTCTGAAGTGTTGCTTCTCTTTATCTTTTCGTCACAGGGCAGTCACTTGGAGGAAAACGCTATCGCCCTCTTCCGCATACATGAGTATACAAATGCCCACAATTGGCTAGTTTCACTGTGACTGACAGGGGAGAGATAGTATGCCATCCATCCCACCCAGAAAGCATGTCCAATTTTGCTCCTTTGGCTCACAGCCAGTGGATGGCTGTGGCACTGTCAGGCTTTGAACTCGTGATCTCTGAAATTTTCTGTTGTGCCACTTGGGAGCCTTGCTTCTGTTTATATTGTGTAAGTTCTAAGCCTTCTTGCTCAGAACTTTTACCCTGTAAGTAACCTAAATTGATTCTGTTCATTACATCACTGGCAGTCAGATTGGTGACATCTTCTGCAGAGAAGAACAAACAGCGGTGAAGAAACTCTTGCCTCAACTACTCTCTGGATTATCTCAGTTTTTTTTTTTTTAAACCTTTGACCATTGTTCCCTCTAAGCTGTCCACATGTGTGGTTGAGCACTTCTGATGATGCTCCCTTGCAGAAAAAAATAAAATCTGGTTAGCATAGCAGTGCTGCCAAGAGTTGTCTTCTAAAGTAGCAGGGGCATTATGGGTGCGATCGAGGACAGAGAGGAGGCGGGTTGAACCAGCAGGTAATGCGGGATGATTCTTACCTGTGTCTTATTACTACCAGTCAATGTATGTGTGTGTGTCTCACCTTAGATGACAGGAACATGTGGGACTCCGTGCGATAAATTCCAAAAGGGATCTCAGAACTTGTGGAGCAAAGCTTCTGGAACAGTCTTCCATATGTGCGGATCCACAGGTCACACTCACGCACACGCATCTGAATGGACACCCACACACAGACACACACATAAAACAGTATATTGGAGTGGAAATTGTTGAGTTGAACAGATTTTCAGATTTAATTTGCAGGGATTTACATCCAAATCGGGCCTTTTTATATGTGGTATCCCCCTAACCCCCCCTCCCCTTTTAATTTTTAAAGGGACCAACAGTAATTCGACCAATTACCATAATCATAAATTACATTATATTACCATAATCATAAATGATCATTTTGGTTTGCAAATCCTTTGCAGTCAATGACTGCCTGAAATCTGGAACCCATAGACATCACCAGACACTGGTCTTCTTCCCTGGTGATGCTTTGACAGAACTTTACTGCAGCTGTCTTCAGTTCCTGCTTGTTTTTGGGGCATCAGGTGATTGACTTTTGGCCATTGCAGACCATTCCACTTCTTGGCCTTAAAAAAAGTCTTGGGTTGCTTTTTGAAGTATGCTTAGGTTCATTGTCCATCTGTAGTGTGAAGCACTATCCTGTGAGTTTTGAATGTGGCTGAATCTGGGCAGATACACTTCAGAATTTATCTTGGTGCTTTTGTCAGCAGTCTCATCATCAATAAATACAAGGGAACCAGTTCCACTGGCAGCCATACATACCCACGCCACACGATGAGATGGTATGCATCAGATTATGAGCAGTTCCTTCCCTTCAACCATCATTCTGGTGCAGGACGGTGAAGTCTGGTGAAGTGTTCTCTTGATTGTTTTGTGAAGCCTTCTCTTGATTGTTGACTTTGACACAGATTTGTGTTTGATTATGTCCTACAGGGTGTTCTTGATTTGGCCAACTGTTGTGAAGGTGTTTTTCTTCACCAGGAAAAGATGTCATCCACCACAGTTTTCTCCATGGTCTTCCAAGCTTTTTGGTGTTCCTCACCATAATGTGGCAGTGACAGCTCTTTGGACTTCATATTGAGAGCTAACAGCAATAGATTCCAAATCCAAATGCTATACTTGAAAAAACTCTAGACCTTTTATCTGTTTCATTGTAAGTGAAATAATCAGGCAATACTAACACACACCTGGGCATGGAACAGCTAAGCAGCCAAAATTCACCACTTCTAAATTTTAGAAGACTTGTTAACAAAAGTCATCTGCCATGAGCAGTCTAGTTACAAATCTATGAGAAACCAGTTATTACACAGTTATTAAATTACTACTAAAAATGTATGACACTGACTTTTCACAGCACTGATGAAGGGTGTAAAAAGATATCAAACTATTTAGGTGTACTATTAACAACAGTGAAAACTGCTTATGTTGCTCATTAAAAATAATTCCTAGTTATTAAACATACTGTGTAGTCACAAATTTGTGTACTCTTTACACATCTAAAATTTATAACATTTGTACATTTGTCCAATTCATTTATACATTCTTTACATGTAACACAAGTGCACAAAGACAACTACACATTTCAGTAACTTCAGTATCATTTTACAATCATTTTGACTCCATGCAGATCATCTTCACACTCACACTTCCACACAAACACAGAGGTATTGCTGACTCACAGCACACAGGTATCCTGATCCGGGTGTGGTGTCGAGCCCCAACAGTAGACGTGTAATTGAGATCATGTAGTCCTTCACGAAACACTAACAAACAAATTAACCAAAAAATATGACTGACAGCACATGCGAATCATCCATTACAATCCAATCCATGAAAATCATTTTTGCCTACTGACAGTTGAATGTCCCGTAGCAGACACTGACATGGCAGAACTATAATTTTACATTCTATAACCAACCATTAAACAGTTATTAAGACCCACAACTGAAGATACTGACCTACCACAGAGCTAAAGAAGTGCATAAAAAGGTAATAAACTGGTTCGATTTATTTCGATTTCGATCATTACCAACAGTGAAAACTGCTTTTGTCGCTCATTAAAATAATTCCTGGTTACGCAACATATTGTCACAGATTTGTGGACTTGATTGTGTTTGCGAATTTTACAAACACATTCCTACTCATTTGTACCTTCAAACACATGTGCTCAAATACAGCTACACAGTTCAGTATGTTTGTAAGTATTATTACGCAGTCTTTTTGAAGCTTTTTTGACTCCCCTCATATCTACACTTTCAAACAAACACCCAGGTAACAGTAATCCTGCATTTCGCTTAACTGAGAACTGAACCGAGCTCGGAATTATTAATTAATTACAGAAGCACAGTATGCACAGCAGGGGACCCCATTGTAAAAAAAAAAAAATTACCATTGTAAAAAAAAAACATTACCGAAAATGTATAAATTTACAAAAAATGATGGCAACATTTTTTAGGTGATATAGTTTTGCTCCCGTTAATCCTCCCTGTCCCTTCGCTCTTGGAATTTTGCACTACACTAGAGCACAGGAATCCTGATCTATTACATAATAATAAACATTACAGCAAGATGTCTGACATCCAACAGAGGGCGTTGTCTCACTATATGTAAAATTAAAGTGTTAGACAAATCAGTACACCACATATATAATTAGATTTCACAGTCTGTATTTTTCTTTTGTTCTCTCACATAAACACAGAAGCACTCTATATTGGTAAAAACTCACACCTGGTAGAGGAGCGTATCCAGCATGCTGATGCTGAAAACTCGACCAGCGGCAAATGGCAGGCGGAACATGAAGGCCAAATTAGAACCTTTATCACGCTCCTTCTGAAGAAAAGATACACACACACAACACACACACACACACACACACACACACAAAAACACATACAAAAACATGACAAAATAAATGCATACACAGAAAAAAATGCAATAGTAGACACATACAAGAAAAATATATTCACTGTAGTTCATTCAGATGAAGATTGCAGAGCCAAATCTGTAAACACAAATAATGCACTTCTGCATTATTCTCTGACCTATAACCTTTGCTCACCTTCTCCAGTTTGGACAGAGCCAGCGAGTAGCTGTCCTTTGCTCTGAATTGCATGAAGCGCATATTGGACGGATGAGTCAGCTCTGTAATGATGCTGAGACTGGGGAACAACCTAGAAGAGTTTGTTATTATTATTATTATTATTATTATTATTATTATTATTATTATTATTGTTATTGTCTAGAGGCTTCCAGTTTGGAACCACCTGAACATGGTCTGAACGTTGACGATAGTTTTAGCGTCGGCCATGTAATCCTCCTCAGCGCTCATTGTGCTCTCTTTATCCACCACCACCAGGTTATCAGCATACAGCACCCCACACTGTAACAGGCTGTCCAAGCTGTCAATCACACAAGTGACCAGTCAGATTTTACTCTTAGTCTCTAATCTTAATTTAGTTTAGTCTCTAATCTTACTCTCATCTTAGTCTCTAAGAGATGTTTGTTTTATGACGTCTGCATTATTGAGTCAATACAAAAACAAATAATATTTCCGAATATTACATTTCCAATGAAAATTTTTATGCTACACAATGTGTAAAAAAAAAAAATCAAAACACATAATGAAGGCTGCGGGGTTTTCAATCAAAGTCAATTTTTTTTTAACCATTTACTGCTCTTCATAGTATTTTATATGTAGAAAACATTTAATTTTGTCATTTTATAGCATTTCTTTGCATGTGCCTAAGACTTTGTGTGTGCCTAATTTCTGTATTTGTACATTAGAACAGCTGATCAGAAATGTCAATAAAATATATGTCTAGAAAGATCCTGTAGCATGTATCTGTTACAGTCTCTCTAGACTGTGTGTGCTTATTTGGTGCTCTTTTTTCATGATGCATTCTCATTGCTTTTGCATGGTTGATGAATCTACACAATCATTCACAATCAAATAGCTATAAATTTGCCAAATATTTGGGTGGAAATGTGGACAGACGCTCTTACTGGTTTTGGAAATACAGTACAACGTTAAATTAAGTGTTACAAGGTAACAAAGAGAGAAAAAGATCCAAAGAGACAAAGTGTAAGAATCATTAAGAATAATAGTTTAACACATGCTTACTTGTCAATGCTTCCAACCATGTAGTAGACCATTGGGAAACAGGAAATGGCTTCCAGGAAATGCTCATCAGGCCTACAGCAAACAGGAAAGCAAACTAATACAAATTATCCACAAATGAGCACATAAAAAATGCCATATATTTTGTTGACCCAAGGTATAATGAATATTTCTCTGAATTTGCTCTCACTACACCACTGGCGACTGACATTAGCTTAGTGCTTCTACAAAGATGTATACAGCCTTCTCCTCTCAAGTAAATAAAGAAACAGGGGACAATAAACTTGTCAGTTATTTTAAAAAGCCTTCAATGCTCAGAAGCCATGAACCAGGAACTCCTAGTCATTCTGTTGGTCATAAACATGTATGAATTTGCTAAATGTAAGTTTGATTATGATTGTTTGGTGAATATGGTGATTGTGGTGAAAGTCTGTCCATACTGAATGACACTGTGCCTGGCCAATGTGCTATGACACATGCAGTTAGTACAGTGTGTGTGAAAGTGATAGAGAAAGTGTGTATTTTGAGATATCCAGATGTGCTGAAGTGAGTGTGTGTGTGTGTGTGTGTGTTGTGGGAGGGCACATCTTGGTGGGCACCACATGTCCCCACAAGGATAGGTATCTGAGTTTTGACCTTGTGGGGGAAATATCCAGGTCCCCATGAGGACGACTGCTTTTTTTTTTTTTTTTAAACAAAAACTGTAGACATGAATCTGTTCTGTTCATAAGGTAGATTTAAAGATATACAGTGTATATGTAAGGTATATGTAAATTTACTATGGTGATATTAAGTTATTACTTCAAGAAACTTTAATAAATTAATGATTTTATTTGCTCTTCAAATGACAGAAACAGGTTTATGCAAATTTAACACCTGCTGTTTGGGTGTATTCATTTGCACACATAATCAAAATGGACCCAAACAGACCTTCAGTCATAGTAACTCACATTGCTGGAGCTAAACTGCCTTATATTATTAAGGCAGATGCTCAAATGGGACATAACCTGCTATTTTCCTCTTTTATTTTGACAGACGCTTTTAGAAAACCACCCTAGGTGTTTTAGTAAATCAAAGACTAAATGTACATGTTTCAGTGTGAGTTTATACCCAGGGCCAAGCTAGAATAATAGAAACATATTTCACAAAGGGAAGAGTTCTAGCAATGTTGACCTGCACCTCATTACACTGTGAAAAGTCCATTGCTCACATACAAACAGTTGAGAAATTGCCAATAATGCTTTGTTTTAAAATGAATTAGAGAACTTATGCCTCGTTCACTCCTTCTGATTTGTCTAATTTCTTTTGCTTTTTCAATTTGATATTGTTTGCACTCTCTCTCTCTCTCTCTCTCTCCTTCACTGTATATTTCAAGTGTGGTTCAAATTTAATGGAAATCTCTGCTTCTTTGTGCACTCAGGGCATGTAGCTGATGATGATGCATTTGAGTTGAAAGAGGTTTCTTCCTCCACAAACACACACACACACACACACACACACACAAGAAAAATATCATCGTTGAGAATGAGTCAGTGTATGTTTGTGTCCTTTTGGTGCCTGCATGATTTTGTGTGTGTGTGTGTGAGTGTGTGTGTGTGTGTGTGTTTACACTATATGGCCAAAAGTTTGTGGACACCTGACCATCACACCCTTATGTGGTTCTTCCTCAAACTGTTGCCACAAAATTGGAAGCACACAACTGTACAGGATGTCTTTGTATGCTGTAACATTACAATTTCCCTTCACTGGAACTAAGGGGCCCAAACATGTTCCAGCATGACAATGTCCCTGTACACAAAGCGAGGGCCATGAAGACATGGTTTGCCAAGGTTGGAGTGGAAGAACTCAACCCCACTGACCTCAACCCCACTGAACACCTTTGGGATGAACTGGAATGCCGACTGCACACCAGGCCATCTCACCTAACATCAGTGCCTGACCATAATAATGCTCTTGTAGCTGAATCTAGTCAAAATCTAAATCTAGTGGAATCAAAATCTAGTGGAAAGCCTTCCCAGAAGAGTTATAATAGCAAGAGGTGGGACTAAATTTGGGATGGGATGTTCAATAAGCATATATGAGTGTGATGATGAGGTGTCCACAAACGTTTGGCCATATATTGCATATGTGTGTGCACCTGTTAAGTGCTCTTCTGCAGTTATGTATGTTTATGTGTGTTTGAATAAGTGACTGTAGGTGTATGTATATGTGTGTGTACACACAGGTTGTCAAGCAGCAGTACGATTGGGTTCAGTTCTCTTCGGGGTCTGTAATAGGCTCTCAGAGGCACAATGAAGTTGTACAGGCCGTTTCCTGCCGTCTCAGCCGACACAATTATGAGCTTGTTTTTGAAGCCATATGCTTTAGCTTCCTCAAAGCTAACATGCTCACATGCCTGAAATAGTAGAAATACAGAAATAAATGTATCAAGACCAAACATTTCTATAATCAGTCGAATTAAGTAAGGAATAAAATTCTCATATTCATCTTTTGATCTCAAACCCAAAAGTCTTCAGTGTATAGCAAAAACAAAAGAATTGGCCTTGCTGTTCCAATACTTTTAAACGGGACTGTACATATTGCAAGTAACAGTACTGCAGCTAAATCCTGGAATGGGTTAAGCAACCATGGAAGAAAATGAAAACTGTTAGCAGTGGCTAACCTGGTCAAGGCGCAGGCAGCAGAATGGGGCTTTATTGAGCAGGAGGTGGCACAACGTTGGTGAGCTGCCTATGTAGGGTGAGTTAGGAGGATAACCCTTCACACACCTGCAGTCATTAGAAACAAGTATATTACAACTGGCTGTGTAGTGGAGATTTTTTCAGTATTTTGGCAATCATAAATGAGAATTATATATTTGGTTAGTTAGGTACATTAGTTTGAATATCACTTAGGCTTGTTTGAGAGTTCATGAAGATGGCTAGCAAGTTCATGTGACTAGTTCAAGTTCCTGAGTTCAGGAGATCCATGCCCCAAAATATTCAAGATGGTCATAACTTTCATTCATTCATCTCAGAAACCACTTTATCCTGGGCAGGGTTGCGGGAGCCACAAGGCAGGAATACACTCTGGATGGGACACCAGTCCATAGCACACACACAGTCACACCTAGGGACAATTTGATGTAGCCAATCCACCTATTTGGCATAATTATGGGGGGTGAGAGGAAACCGGAGAACCTGGAGGGAACCCACACTGATACTCGGAAACCCACAGTGAAACATGTGAAACACCATACACAGAGTAACACGAGCTTAGGATCCCCTGGAAAAAGCCACATACTCATAGACAGAGGGAACATCCTCATCTGAGTGTGCAGTTTCATCTTCTGATTGGTCACTGAGGAGGTCACATGGCAGTAAGGAGGCAGAGTCTGCAATCTCCAGAACAGGAGCAATGCTGGTTCGGCGATTTTCTGGTCCATTCTCTGAGGGCGGTGCCAGTTTGGCCGTGTTTCCAGTTGGGCTATTATTCTGAAAGTCCATTGCAACAGTTCCTAGATGATACAAAACCACATTTTTTTCCATTTGATGTGTTACTCTGCTGAAAATGAAAACAAAAACAAAGAGCTGAAAAGGGCTTTAACTTTTATTTAGGATAAAATAAAAGCAAGGTCAGAATGAACATTCATTTCTGTTTCTCCATTTTGCTTGTTCCTCAGTATGATTCCAGCTGAATTTTCCACAGATGACAGGCAAATTTTAAAGAGGAATTTCTAGTCACTGCGTGTTATTTATTTTTTATTGTTATGGTGAATGCCATCATTGAAAAGGTGCCAGCCAAACACATACAGACTCAAATGCACATTCACTACATCATTTCTTTGAAAAATGTACCAGTTATCACATGTTTTCTTTATCCATATGCCACTTTTCACACCTATCATTCAGATTCTATTATGTGAAAATTATTTACATAAAAATGTGGATCTTACCCATGCTAGCAATGATGCTGTGGACGGGGAGCTCAGACGGGCTGTTCAGAATGTTACTGTTTCTCTGTTTATTCCTGTGATGCGTTTCCTGTCTGACAGTAAATGCAGAGTTTTCTTCCTTAGTGATGTTGATGTAGTAGCAAGTGTCTCCAGTAGCCATTAGATGACGGGGACCAGGGTTCAGAAGGATCATTTTATTGTCCTCTCTCTTTATCCCTATCAAACACACACCATACCTACAAACACAAACACACGTGTACACATGTATGGACGTTTGCATGCATATGTAGTCTTATGGTCAATGATCAGTGGATTGTGTTATGACAGGATTTCAGCAAGAAATTGTATATGTGACCATGTGTCAAGTTTTTCTTTCACCTTGTCTTCGGTCTCTCGTGTATGTGTGTGTGTGTGTGTGTACTCACTTTTTGTGTGCATGGAATGCAGCGTAGGTAAAACTCTTGCTCTCAAACTCTCTGAAGAACATGCTGTCGCTGAGTCGGATGTGATAGACTTCATTTCCGGAACAGCGACCGTACATTCTCTGCCATTGCTCAGGAGACTGCTGACCTTCCCTACAGACATTATTAACATGTTATTACACTTGTTATGTTATTACATGTTTATTAATCTGTAATAAAGAATTTATGAACAATGTAAAGAATATTTATTGAAAACTAATATAGTGTTAATAGGAACACCTGTACACCTACTCATTCATGCAATTATGAGCTTGTTTTTGAAGCCATTTGCTTTAGCTTCCTCAAAGCTAACATCCTCATTTGCATGAAATAGTAGAAATACAGAAATAAATATATCAAAACCAAACATTTCTATAATCAGTCAAATTAAGTAAGGAATAAAATTCTCATATTCGTCTTTTGATCTCAAACCCAAAAGTCTTCAGTGTATAGCAAAAACAAAAGAATTGGCCTTGCTGTTCCAATACTTTTAAACGGGACTGTACATATTGCAAGTAACAGTACTGCAGCTACTATCAGCCAATCATGTCAACAGCTCAATGCATAAAATCAAGCAGATACAGGGCAAGAGCTTCAGTTAATGCTCACGTTGCTAAAACGTTGACAACAAACAACCATGCCACTGTTAAAGTCACTGAGATCATATTTTTCCCCATTCTGATGCTTCATGTGAGCATTAACTGGTGCTTTTGACCTGTATCTGCATGGTTTATGCATTGCACTGCTGCCACATGAATAGCTGATTGGATATTTGCATGAATGCGCAGGTGTACAGGTGTAAAAAGAGGATATTATAAATATTATAAAGATTATGAGTGTTGAGAAAATGGGATGCTTACTGTCCACGGGATGTGTGGACAAGCAGAGTGACGAGAGTGGATGTGGCTGGACACAGGCAGTTCAGAGCTAATAACGCGTACTTAAACTCCTCCTCACACACCACGTGGTCTACAGCAGGAAACACACCGCTCTACGTTAGAGACAAAATTGTAGACAACTATGGAGAATATTTCTTCCTCATATTCCAATACTGTCTTCATGACGCCCAGGCAATCTCCATAACCTTGGTAGCAAGTACAGCAATGATGCTTATTGGTGAAATAGTTACCAGATAAAACAAACTAAAGTACATTGTCATATATACAGTATATAGAGCAGCTTACTACTTTAATATCACAAATTTGTTACATTCTTGAAAAGCAAAGTATTTTATTGCTCCTGTTACATTTAAATACATCTTCTTTGACCAATTTTTCCTTGTTTTGAAAACAAACTTCGGGGTTAGCTTTGCTCTTTAAGTCTTCAGTTAGATTTACTA
Source organism: Pangasianodon hypophthalmus (assembly GCF_027358585.1). Taxonomy (NCBI): domain Eukaryota; kingdom Metazoa; phylum Chordata; class Actinopteri; order Siluriformes; family Pangasiidae; genus Pangasianodon; species Pangasianodon hypophthalmus. The sequence goes on along the minus strand of NC_069724.1, from coordinate 17,465,182 downwards.
CCTTCCTTGGCCTGTAGAGTTTAATCATAGAGTATTTGAATGACAATTTGAATGAAAGATGGTGGTACGGATTTAATCAAGGGGATATTGCAAAAACAAGTCAACAAGGCTGTGTTAAAATCAGTACTGGATTACGAGACTCACCCGCAAATTTGACATGGAACTTGTTTTCAGGTTTAAGGATCTGGACGTAGAGGGGGCAGTTCGGGGCAAAATCCTTTACTGCCCACGCTCTCAGTATCGTTTGATGATCCTGACAAAGTCAATTTAAAAACAATATGATTTCATGTTTGCAGATTGGGAACAATTTGCATGATTCAATTCATATTAAGGGGAAAGGTAAGGTTACAGGCAGGGTTGGGTTTTGTCCTTTTGCTTCAGACTTTAAAAAGAAATTAAGCACCCTCTCTGTTTTGAATAAACATTAAATATCTGAATATCCTGAATAAATACCATTTGCTTTATTTCTTTAAACTGTTGTTCTGCCATGTATTAAAATACTATAATATAATACGTATAGACTCCAAACACATATGGTTAATTGCTGTTAATTGCATTTCTTAACAACTAACTCCTAATTGTGACTTGATTATTATGTTACGTGTAATTGTCACTATTGCTTTCAGTCAGAAAGAACACATTGTTTTTTTACTTATATGATTAAAAAATAATCTTGTTGGTAAATATAATTAGAGAAAATTGTATTAAACTTCACAATGAATGCTATGATGAAATGTAAACAGTTCTTGGGAGTGGTCTTTTGGATCCTAATGTTATTGATTACAATATTCAATGATTGGTGAATGTAATGTAATAATAAGTATAAACAATATCAAATTGGTAAATAATTAATAAACAATACTGCATATACAGTAAATGTTTCTAATTTATCTATTTTTGAAAATAAATATCTAATGTCTCAAGTGAATCAAGACATGAATGCTGGATCTCCTTATTATTCAGTAGGATTACCACCAAGGGGTCAGTTTGATTATCATTTTTACATTATAATCAGTCATATGGATCAGTAAGAACTGAGACTGATCTATAGCTATTCTTACTGCAGCCATTCGATCAGCTTCATTCCTGCTGCTCAGAATAAAGCAGGCCTCTGCATCATCCATCCTACAGCAGCAAACAGGAAAAAGACGTCAACACAACAATGCAATCAGAGGAATATAAACACAGAATGGCACTGAAAATCACCTAGTCAGGGTTAGAAATGACACATCAGGAGGCAAAATTACAGTCACAATCTCCGAACCAGTGACAAGCTCTCAGTGAACAGGTGGGCAAACACACACACATATACACGCACGCTGAAATGTCTATTATACAGAAAGGCCTCAGATGCTAAAAATTCTTCCCTGTTATTAACATTTCATGGCTCTAAGAACTCAACACCATGGCAACAGATGAAAGAGAGAAAGAACAAATATAGGAATGAGAAATGGAGAGTGGAAATTGGAGAGAGAAAACACAGAAATGAGGATGAAGGACTGTACAGCTGAGCATTTTCCTATCAAAATGGTTCCAAGTAGAACCCATGTAGGAAACTTAGAACCTTTAATCATGCATAGAATCCTTAAAGAATCCCTGAAAGTGTCTTTTTTAGGAAGTGTCTTTTTTGGGCAGAGAAACTTGATTTGCATGTTATGTTATATGATGCTGTAATTGGCTGATGCAGCTGTCACTCACTTGGCTCGAAGGAGGTCCTGGTTTTTTAGGGCGGAACCTTGCAGGTATATGACCCTCTGAGACCAAAGTGGAATCTGCAGAACTCTTCTAACTTGACTGTCAGCCTCACACGGACACAGAATCACCACATAATAATCCTACACGTACACATGCACACACACACACAATTGAGTTTGTCAGGAATGGCTGACTGAGGGCAAGGGCAACCTGGATGGCATCAATTCTTGTTTTTTCTACAATAGAGGCTCCCTAGAGGGCACATTTGCTCACAAGTAGCAGCACTTCATCTCACTTTTGTGCATGTAGGGGAGCCTTCATCTCATTTTCTCCACTAGAATGGCACCCATCATGTTTCCTCACACATAGGGGAACCCTATAGCACACTGCATCATGTATTCTCCACTGGAAGGGCACCCTAGAGGGCACTGAATCATGTTTTCTCACACAAAGTGGCACCCTAGAGAACATTTCATCAGGCTTTTCCCCTGTAAGGGCACCCTAAAGGGCACATTTGTGACACTTTTTCTACCATGGGGCACCAAGTGTATGCTAACGAGTTGTGTGTTACTACAGCAATGCCTAACCTTAACCTCAATAACTTAAATCTTTTCTGCAGTTTTATTTAGGCAAATGTCCCCATAAACATCAATGCCAAAAAAAAAAACACCCCCACACACACATCTGTTAGACTGATTGTTTAAACAATTGGTTTGTGCCCTGGGTTTTGTCTGTGAAGACTGCATTTGTTGTTAAAAAGGATAAACCAACATGAAGACCAGAGAGCTGCCTATGGGAGAAAAGCAAGCCATTTTGAAGCTGAGAAAAGAGGGAAAATCAACCAGAGCCATTGCACAAGCATTGGACATAGGCAATACAACAATTTGGAATGTCCTGAAAAAGAAAGAAACCACTGGTGTACTAACAACCAGGCATTGAACAGGTTGGCCAAGGAAAACAATAGCAGTTGATAACATAAGAAGACTTTGAAAGCAGCAATATAGAGGCCATACCACAAGATGCAAACCACTCATCAGCAGTAAGAATTGGAAGGCCAGATTGGAATTTGCAAAGAAATACAGAGATGAGCCACAAAAAGTCTGGAACTAAGATTAACCTCTACCAATGTAGTAATGGAAAGGTCAAAGTGTGGAGAAAGAAAGGATCTGCTCATGATCCAAAACATACAAGCTCATTGGTTATTTACTTTAATTTACTTTAAGACTATCTGTTCCAATATTTTTGCTTACCTAAAGATTGGGTGATCTACATGTAAATATCAGGAAATAAAATTCTGATCTATTGTTTGATATTCATCTTTTGATCTCAAGTCCAAATGGCCTTGCAGTTCCAATAGTTTTGCAGGGGATTCATACAGTATACTGTACATTTAGAGTGAGAGAGAGAGAGAGAGAGAGAGAGAGAGAGAATGGTACAGTTGTGTCATTTTTTCATGTATTCTTGAATAACAGGTATTGATGCAGTACAATTGCATTACATAACCACAGAAAATGTATTCCATAGCAGTAGCTTGTTTCATTTGAGAAGAACCTTTCTTACCTGTGTGTGTGGGTGAGCATAGAATTCATTGAGGAAGTCCATGAGCAGGTCGATTTTCAGGGAACTGACGCAGAGCACAGCATGTTTCTCTGTCTGCGCGCGATGTCTGCTGTAGTTTCCTCCAGACTTCTGCCTCTCCATCCACAGATAAATCAGTTCTTCAAACTGCAAAGAGCGAGACAGAGAGATATAGAAAGATAAGTGTAATGGGCCAATTTCAGTGAAATGCAGTAAATGCGAATCCACCCGCGAGAGTGTGGCTTATAACTAAATAAGTAGCTTCAGTGTAGCTAGCTACACTTGACTTAAATCATGAGTAGCTTGTAGCTTGTCAAGTTACACTTTCAAAGTACTGTAGCTTCCCCAACATTGGTGGTAATGTAATACGTTCAGGTCAATAAGTATCATTTAAATTAAACTGAGAAAGGGACAGAGGGAAGATCGTGAGCAGGGGTTACATTAAAAGGTGAGATTGAAAGAGGGAACGAGAGAAGTTTCTGTGTGTGTGTGTGTATGTGTGCATATTTGCACCTGTAAGGGAAGCACCACCAGTGCCACACAGATCATCACCACCACAAGCAGCTGTGAAGGCCAAATCTGAGGCGTCACATCACCAAAACCAACCGTGGAAAAAGTGACAATGCAAAAATAAAGAGCATTAAAGAGAGAGAGACGGTTTCCCCCAGCTCGCTCCAAATGCTGAATCCCACACGTGCTGAAAAAGACACATATGCACACATAGAAACACTGTCAAACAGGAGAATTTGGCCAAGAAGCATTTCTGTCGACTGAAATTATTTCAGTACCACAAACTGGCAAGCAAAACACTTTTGCTAATGCACACATGCAACAACAAAGAAAAAAGCTAGCAAAATATCTTAATGAAGTCTTGCTTATTAACATCGTAAATATTTATGGAAAGAGACATAAGTTTTTCTTATATTTGCATATCCTCTTAATGATATATGTGTCTTCATATTTCATATGTGCAAAGTCCAGTCATCTATAACACTTTAATATCACATTAATTTTGTTAATATTCAATAATATTTCTGAGAATAGAGTCAACCAAATAAATGGGAATTCATGTATAGTGTTGCACAAAGCCACCAAGGGAACACGGTGGTTATTTTTTTAATGAGGCATGGCCACAAATTAATATATTTAGGCCATGAGATACCAAAGTCATGGCCATGAATTGTGTAACCTAAGCCCCTGGCTTAACATGCTGTGAGAATATAACTGGTCTGAATGGGCGAAAAAGTCAAATGTCACTTAAAGTGACACAAGAATAAAGGTATATACGTCACAATGCTAGTGACTACAGTATAATCTTATGTATCAGTCCAAGACTGAATGTAATATTAGGTTCCTGTGACCACACTGGTCTAATTCAACTGATTTCTCTGTCTGACTCATTTGAAAATACAGAAGCTGCCACAAAATAGGTCTCGAGAAACTTACTAATGGACAGAACCCTTGGGGGTCTGGGGCTATTTAATTTTTTTTTAAACTAACTTTAACTTAATATTTCTCTTTCTGCATGGACTATTAACACCAAACAAAACCCACACTTAAGTTTCAAGAAATGGAATGACACAGCTTAATCATGTAGATGTAACTGGCAACCTCTTTGTGGTAATATACTAATTTGTGGCCATAAGATGCTAAACTCGTGGCCACACCTTAAAAAATAACCACCGCTCCATAGTATTGTACCTCTTTGTCCCAAACTGTGTTTCTTTTAGTGTGTGTGCCCTACTAGAGTTTGTTTAGAGAGAGAAATACAGACTAACCCAGTGAAGACGAGGCAGAGCAGCGTGCAGATTAGTATCAGAACCTGGTTAAACATGGCAGAGTGTGTCCTCTGGATGGCTCGGTGTAAATCATTCTGAAACCCAAACGTGTTATTTTTTAAAAAATCATTCATGTTGTACGTAAATTAATAAGAGTTTACAAACTTTACAACTCATTTTTGTCTTCTTAAACTCATAGGTACCAGCTGGAAACACAGAACCTCTGAAATCTCAATAGTGTTTCATGGTACATTATAAACCAACATTGCCAAAAAAGCACATTTAAAGATAATGATGATAGTAATGTCAGCATTCAAATGGGTTTAGTAATGAACTAATGGCAAAGACTGCAAATGCACATTTGTAGTGTCCCATGGGTAAGAAAGTGTTCTGTAGAATTTTCTGTAGTGCAAATAATCAGTAGATGTTTGCGTGCTTGGTCTCTGAAGATGTGTAATACACTTTAAGAGAATTTCTTATAACATCTACTCAAATATATCGAAGACTTAACACTTTTGTCTGCACAATGCTATAAATGTAAATTTATGTACATTGAAATAAATATCCCATACCATATGAGATGCTGTAAGAATTATCCCATACTGCTTTATGGGATAAGGAAGTATGGGAAAGGATTACCACTGAGTAAAATTAAGAACCATGAGTCCTATTTCATGCTATTTGCATCTATTTTAGATTTACTAAACAATGTTACTTGGACTTTCACTTTTGAAACTCCCAGTGTCCACTCAATTCAATTGAATTTGTATGTTCCAAAGAAGCAACTTCAGATATATATAAATATATATATATATATATATATATATATATATATATATATATATATATATATATATATATAGATAGATAGATAGATAGATATAGATATATACATATATAGACAGATCTTTTATTTCATTCAGAGACAGCAAACTAAACAACATATCTGGTACTCCTCTAAGTCATCTCTAGAAATCTAGAAATGAATGTGTTTGCTGTAACTAAAATTTAAAAGCAGCTCCAACTTTAAATTCAGACCAGCCTCAAATACAACACAAATACCACACTGAGGTACAGTGTATGTATGGACATTATCTGGGAGCAAGTTAGTGAAGAGCTTTTTGTATGTTGCAGCCTGCTACTTGCTGCGTGTGACTCTGTGTCATAACCACTAAAGAGACTTAAATCTAAAGGCATTATAGAAACAATTGTGCCTCTACTGGTGATCATACAAAAAAACTTTCCAGACATATCTCACATGGACTTCATTGCATGCTAATCAATGGTTTAAAACTCAGAAATTTGGGAAAACTGAGCTCTCTTTTCTTGGTCATATCATTTCTGCTTCTGTCTTACAGCCAAATTCAGATCATGTACTTCTGTAACACAGGCTCTTTCTCCTAATGATGCATACTCTCCGCAATCCTTTTTTGGCTTGAATAGATGGTATTTAAGTTCAACACCAACTATGCTACGTTTATGCAACTTCTCCATGCACTACTTCAGAAGTTAGCCATGTTAACCAGCCCATTGCTGCCAGCTCAGCCTTTTCTTTATTTAATCTTGTCAAGTCAAAAGTAATCACTACAGATGCCTCGAACTATGGTATTGGTGCTTTGCATACTTGGCAGCATGGCAATACAGAAAAAAAACATTTGCTTTACAATAGGTTTTATGATGTGTTTTGATGATGTAATTTATTTTCCTTTAGTTTGCTTTGTACTGTATTGGCCCTTTTCTCTTTGTCTTCACACTACATACAATATACAATTTGTTACTTAGTTAACTGCTATCAATCTAACATCCAATATCTTTTTCACTTCTTTCTGAACTTGAGTGAAATCAGTTTTAGAACAATGTATGAAAGTATTTGCAAATTGACCTTTAGAGCTACATAGTCATGAGTGAAAATGTGTGCGAGAATGTTTGATATGTTCAAGGAATATATTTTGTGTCGAGGCAATAAAAAGTATATTTACATTGCAAAAGGGTGGCTCCCACAGTGAAAAAACCCTGGATACTGCATTTTCACACCACCTCTTTTTTTTTTTTTTAAACCAAAATGGCTCTATCATTCGTGGAACTCAGCATGTGATCAGACCTGCAGCTTATGCAGAGAGTGACAGACTTGTATTGATAGCCTGGCATGGATCCCCAGGTGGAAGATGCCAATAAATCATGTACCACATGGATTAAGTATGATAAGATAGCCATTACACATGCAGCCCTACTACAGCCCGTTCCCACAGCTGATGTCTGGGAGAAAATAGCAGTTGATTTGATGGGACCTTTCCACAATGCTGCATGTGACTGCCAGTTTCCTTGACAATCATTGTTTATGAAGTTTGTTTCTACCGTGTTCAACCGACAAGCTGCTTATAATAATCACTGACAATGGCTCTCAGTTTGAAATATTCCTGAAAGAGAGTGATATCAAAGTAGCTATGTCTACTACCTACAAGTTTTGCTGTTTCAACACTGTTCAAGAACTTCCTACAAACTGCCAACATTGAAAGTAACAGACTTTGTGTGCAAGTCCTTCGTGAGTGAGTGAGTACACACATACTGAGCAACTCCACATGCTGTGACCAACATATAACCTGCTGAACATTTGTGTGGGCACCCCATTAACACAAAACCACATGTAAGACTTCTTCCATTCACTATACCTACTCAGGAACAAAAGGACTTTGTAGCAAACCATTCAACAGAAACAGGAGAAAAAGAACTACTACAAAGATCAGCATTATGGTGCTAGACCATTCATGTTAGCTTCATTTTCTGGAGAGGGAAGCCAATTCATCAAGAATTGACTGTCTAGCTTACTCAGCCTTACATGGTTATGACCCACAAAGACCCTGCTGGGTACTTCTTTTCAGATGGTAAAGTGTGGAATGAAAGCCTCTCTTGATCCAGTACCTTCCATTACAATTACAGCAATAACTATCACAACCACCTTACCAAGAACGCTTTTTGCCCTTGTCTCCTCTGTTGCTACACAAAAGACAGAGAGCGTGACCAGCCCTCGGTGCTGTTTAAGAACTATTTTACTTAGAATAAACATTGGACAGATGGTATGAGAAGAGAAATGTATTTCTCTTGTCAGCATGTCTGGCAGACTTCTTGTCATGGATGGCAGCTCATCAGCTGAAAATAAATCCCAGCAAGACTGAGCTGGTGTGTATCCCTGGTACATCCCCAAGTTCATATTCTGTGATTTCCCTGACAATTCTCAGATCACCCATCTGACACACAACCACGGGATAGTTCTGGACAACCAACTACCCTTCTCACCTTACGTTGCTAAGGTTTCTCCTTTATAACATCAGAAGGATCTGGCCATTTCTTTCCACAGAGGCCACTGAGGTGTTTGTTCAATCTCTTGTCATCTTGTGCCATCCGACACTTTCCACTGATCCAGGATGCATCTACTAGACTAGTTTTCCATCTCCCTAGGTTCTCCCACTTCATCCCATTGCTGCTCTCCATCCAGTGGCTTCCTGTAGCTGCCTGCATCAGATTTAAAACACTGATCTTTGCCTACAAAATCAAAAATGAACCAGCCCACACCCACCTGAATGCACCTTCCTCACCAAGCACTTAAATTAGCAATAGATTAATAGATTTGTGTGTTTTAATTTTTGCTGTACTAACCTCCCTCCTAAAAGGGTTTTTAGCTTGATAATATTCTTGGTCCTTGATTGGCATGAGCTAGCATGAGGATATGCGTTTGATAATGGCTACTGCTAAATGCTGTAAATGTAAATGTAAACCAGGAATGTGTTTTCTATATGTTGATATTTGGGTTATCACTTACTGTATATAATAACAGCAAGGATTAGTTATTAATTAATGGATTTAGGATTATGCTACAGTATACAACAGAAGTTAATACACCCCTGTGCAATATCAGTTAAATGTCAAATGATTCAAAATTGTATCACCTCTCAATAATTGTATTATTGCTAAGTTGACAAGTAGAGTATTTCCTCTTATGAACAATCAAAAATAAATAGTTTAGAAAGACTATAATGAAAATACAAGCCCTAAAGTAGAAACTCAATGCAACAAAAGTGAATACACCTGTGATCACTGACACACAAGTTAGAAAACCTGTGATCAATGAAAGAAAATTGAGTACATCTGTGATTTCCAATTAGCCAGATTGCATTAAAATGGTTATAAAATGACCTGTGAACACCGGAACTTTCTAAATTTTGGACCTATGGGCTGTGTCTGTCTGCATGTCTGCATCATGACACCACATGGAAAAGAACTGCCAGAGGATTAAAAAAATCTGATCACAAAGATGGAAAAGGATACAGGAAGATTGGTGACCAACTAAAGATCAGTCGAAACACAGTTTCACAGCAGCAGTAATAAGGAGGTATAGAATGAGCTATAGTATCACTAATCAGAGCAGCAGTGGCTGTCCTCCTAAAATGACACCACGGACAGGGCACTACTTGCAAAATCTAGCTCTGAAAAACAGACAGACAAGTGCTTCAGGATTGGCACAGGGGTTATCAATGGAAATCGGAGTTTCTGTGACAGCTCAGATAGTGTAAAGGACATTGCATAATGTCAACCTCTATGGACAGCATCCAAGAAAAAAGCCTTGCTTGCTCTTCAGCACAAAACTGCAAGATTAAATGCCGCTAAGAACATGAAATGAAGCCTGATGAATATTGGGAGCACATTCTTTGGTCATATGAGACCAAGATTAATTTGTTCGGCTCAGATGGGGTCCAGAATGTTTGGTGTGAACCTGGCCAGGACTACCACAGTGCATAGTGCATAGTGCCGACAGTGAAAAACGAAGGTGGGAGTGTGATGATATGGGGCTGCATGAGTGCCAAAGGTGTTGGGGAGATACCAAGATGACTCCCAGTCTCCAGAAGCTTGGCAGAAGAGGAATATTCCAGCATGATAATGATCCAAAGCACACTGCCAAAATCATGCAAGAGTTTCTAAAGAAGAAAAAAGTGAAAACTATGACCTGGCTAAGTATATCGCCTGACTTGAATCCAATAGAACACCTTTGATATTTTAAAGAGAAAGGTAGAGCAACACAACCCCTCCAGCAAAGATCAGATGAAAAAAAAATGCCTCTGAAGAATGGAAGAACATCTTTCCAGAATTTTATGCAACACTGGTATCCTCCATGCTGAGGAGGATTGAGAATGTCATCAAAAATAAAGGTGTACAAAGTATTGAAAAAATAAAAGATTTGAATCTCAGTAATGAACAGTGTACTGACTTTTGTTGCATTGAGTTCCTACTCTGGGGCCTGTATTTTTAATCTAGTAAATCTAAACTGTTAGTTTTTTTTATTTTTTAAAAGATCAAATACTTTACTGTTCAATTTAGAAGTAATGCAATTACTCTAAGGTGATACAATTTCAAATAATTTTACATATAAGTGATATTGCACAGTGGTATCCTCATTTCTGTTGTATACTGTATTTGGTGTCTGATTTTTTTGTGTGTGTGTTGGGTGGGGGAGGTATTGCTGATTGCTTGTGTTTAAAGGTGGTGGGAATAGATAGCATAGAAATGAGCACAGAAATGAGTTTATGTTCTGTTGTTTAGTTTAGTTGTTCGCTTGTAGAATTTAGCTTTCTATCTTAAATCAAACCAGTAAAAATACTTAAACATGGTATAGTCATCTGCTAGCTATATCATAGCAGTCATTGTACCCATTATATCACACACATTTAAAAACATATACACACGCAAGAAAGACACAACAAAAGTTATTCTGACTTCTAAATAGATAAATTTATAAATTTTAAATTTATATCCTGAATTTATATATTTCTGTAAAGCTGCTTTGTGACAATGTCAATTGTTAAAGTGCTATACAAATAAATTGAACTTAGAACTAAACAAAGAGAAAATAGGCAGCACATAGATGCACACACACTTACGATCATGTTCTCCAGAGCATGCTTGGCCAGCCAGCAGTTGAGAAAGACGGGGATAAAGAGGTTCCTCAGAGTCGGCCAGAAGATCTACAAACAGAGACCAGAGGTAATGGAGGTCATGAAGGTCATGATTTATTTTCATCTCTAAAGAAGAGAGCTGTGACAATCAAAGCTGGTTACCGTGATTATGAAGGGGACGGTATTTAACATTTCCAGTAAGAATGCCACCTGGAATATTTGCTCCCAGATGTTACCCTGAGTAACACATACACACAAAAACACACTATAACTATACTGACCATCAGTATTTCATCCTTAAAGTTATGTATATGTTATGTATATATATACACACAAACACACACACAAGTAACTATACTAACCATCAGTATTTCATCCTTAAAGTTATGTATATGTTATGTATATATATACACACAAACACACACACAAGTAACTATACTAACCATCAGTATTTCATCCTTAAAGTTATGTGTATATATATATATATATATATATATATATATATATATATATATATATATATACATATACATATATTCACACACACTATATGGCCAAAAGTTTGTGGACACCTCATTGTCACAACCATATGTGGCCCTTCCCCAAACTGTGGCCACAAAGTTGGAAGCACACAATTGTATAGGACTTTTTTGTATGCTGCAGTGAGCTCCATGAAGATGTGGTTTCCCAAGGCTGGTGTGGAAGAACTCGAGTGTTCTGCACAGAGCCCTGACCTCAACCCCACTGAGCACCTTTGGGATGAACTGGAACAATGACTGCACCCCAGACCTCCTTGCCCAACATCAGTGCCTGACCTCACTAATGCTCTTGTAAATGAATGGACACAAATCCTCACAGCCACTCTCCAAAATCTAGTGGAAAGCCTTCCCTGAAAAGTGGAGGATATTATTAAAGCAAAGGGGGACTAAATCTGGAATGGGATATTCAAAAAGCATATATGGGTGTGATGGTCAGGTGTCCAAAAACTTTTGGCCAAATAGTGTATCATTTATAATACAATATAGTATGTATTATATAGTGATCACATTTAACCACCTATCACTGTGGGTGTTGCTGGTTGATTAATCGTTTATAGCTCTAGGTTGTTCAGGGCAACTGCTGAAAAAAGTGGGCAATATGGCCTTTGATGAATATTATGATATTTGGGATATTTCTGCAAAAACAGTATTCCGTAACAATATGGGTATAATATTGTTTTAATATTGTTTATAATATGGGTTTAAAATATACAGTCCAGCCAACTGTAACAAGTATACCTTCATCAAATTCATTCCACTGCTTGCAGATGCTCCAGGTATGCTTGTCTGAGTTGATTTGGTTTGTTATTTAACGGTGACTGAACAACTTTTTGGAGTTTGTCCTCAGTGTCAGTAGTAAGCCTACTCACTGCACTCTTCACCATGTTTGTTTCTTGTTATGTGTCATGAGCACAAGTGACTCATGCTTGAACATGCTTACCAGGGTTCCACTGTAAGCTTTTTGCTAAGGAACACTCATGCTTCTCTCTTGTGAAAAAGAGGAGCACACAGAAAAATCCAAGAGCACAAATCTGATAAACACTTATTCATTTGAACAGCTGTTATCAAACAGTGAATTGGAAAACTTTATTAGACTTACTTTTCTTAAATAGACAATCCAGCTCTGTCTGAATAGCTATCAATGCCAAGACCGTTCTGATCGAGCTAATGACCCAAGCTGGTAGCCAAATGCTGTTCTCCTTCTTCCATATAACTTGTCTAAATTGATTAATAAATATTTGAGATTTTTTAATTGCCTTACTGTTGTGTCTATCGAGTTGCATTAGTGATGGTAATTAAAAAATCCTTCACATCTAATAGCACTTAGCAACTTGGCATGTCTTTTCAACAGGAATAGTATTAATCTGTTAATTAAGAATAACAAGGAGACACTGGCTCACTGGAGCAATGCAAAAAATCTGACTAGAATCTTGCAATGACTTTATAAAGCCTGATGTGTTTTCATTCACGACACAACTGAACAGCACCAGGGGCTGTATTCAGAGTTGAGATATGCGTACAGGAGGAGTAAATATGGAAATTGTACACATCAGCATTCAGACCTCAGATGTAACTATGGACTTATGCTCTATTTGCGAGGTGGAGTTTGCTGAAAATCGTTCTCAGTTGCATTCAATTTTTCTTGCACGAGATCAGCTTGAGTAATGTTAAGTCCAGTATCTCTGTCTGATCAGTGGGCAGTAAGTACACTCAAAAAAAAACAAACAAACAAACAACTATGCAATATCATTGAAGTATTAAATATTTCAAAAATAATCACATCATCACATCTTTATCAAAGACACTGCTTATCTCAAGGAGCAAATTTCATATGGATAAAATTATGAACTAAAAGTGAGCTGTACGTGTAGCAGATGAGTGGTTGGTCAGCTTATCTTTCAAACTGTGGGCATGCTCAGTAGAGCACATTTAGCTCAGTACAGTAATAAAATAAAATGGATGCAGTCATTTGCTACAACTCTCAACAATAGATTCAGATTTTTCACCCTTGTCTAAACTTCACATTTTTTGGCACTATTTTGATTCTTTGTACCAAAAAATAGGACATGCTGGATTAAGTGCTAAATTCAGGCTGGAAGCCATATTGTTAAATTAAACCATATATTTCAGTGATTAATGATATAATTACAACTAGGATTGGTCATACAGCAACATATTGGCAATATGCTAGACTCTTATTAGATGCTTATTTGAAGGCTTGCCAGTGGCCATTTTATTAGGAATACCTCTACACCTGCTCATTCATGGAATTAGCAGCAACTCATGTGGCAGCAGTGCATTGAATAAAATCATGCAGATACAGGTCAAGAGTTAATGTTCTTGAAAAAAAAGTTAGTTAATGTTCACAGAAAAAAAATCTGATTTCAGTGACTTTCACTGTGGCATGGATGTTGGTGCCAGACACCTGGGTTTGAGTATTTCAGAAACTCATGATCTCCTGGGATTTTCATGCATGGTTTACACAGAATGGGGAGGAAAAAAAACACAACAAAAACATCCAGTGAGTGTCAGCTCTGTATGGAGGAAATGCCTTGTTGATGAGAGAGGTCTGAGGAGAATGGACAGACTGGTTCGAGCTAACAGGAAGGTAACTCAAACACCCATTCTTACAACCATGGTAATCAGAAAAGGATCTCAGAATGCACCACATAAGGTTTCACTCCTGTTAGCCAAGAACAGGAAGCTAAGACTACAGAGGGCACAGGTTCACCTAAACTGGATGGCTGTATATTGGGAAAAAAGATGTCACCTAATTTCAAAATGTATTTACAACACCTAAAACATGAATTTCAGGGTGCTTTATTGTGGTTAAAACAGGATTACCACTATCTCACTATGCACACAATACTCAATTCCAATAGTTTTTTATAATGTGAAGTGATGAAACATTTTACTAATAACAACAGTAGAATTGAAAGCTGACTGAATTTTTCACAACTGGCTATAGCAGGCAAATCAACATTGGCAGAACAGCAAGCAGCCTCATCATCATTCATGCTGGGAAGAGAAGCAGGAGGAGCAGACAGCCTCCTGACATGTGGAATGCTTTTTAATCAATAACGAATTTTGTTTGTCAAATAAAGTTTTTCTCAGTTCATATAACACATTAATCAAAACTAAAGTCAGTGGTCTCAAAACAATTAACACACCCATCTGAACTGCTAATCATTTTGCTACACATTGTTCATTTTTACACAAATTGCAAATAATGTCATTTAACACCTTTGATACAGTTATCAAAACCTACAGTAACTTTTCTATAGTTTCCACACAAATAAGAAAAATCTGTCTTTTTTCCATGGACAACTAACAGAACTCACATTGAAATTTCTATTCAGATTGCAATCTTCCTGCATTCACATTAACTTACATTTATGTCAGCTGTGGTAGTAAAGCACACAGTGCAAACTGCTAAACTATTCACACAACTATGTGCTACATATATTTAAAAAAAGACTCGCTTTTGGATGTGCCTACCCAGGAATAACTGGTATTGAGGCACTTTGTGATGGTTTGGGACAATCTCCAATTCCACTATCACTGATGCACAAGCGGATTAAAAGCCATGTTTACAAATGGTGTTTCTTTCACCATATTCTCCCTTTCTGAATCCTGTTGAATTCCTCTCTTCCTGGAGATGGAAAGTATATAAAAGCAACCTGTATGACAGTAACATTTCTACAGGCAATTGTGCATTGGTTGAAAAATCCTGTTGTGTGATTTGGAAAAATTCCATTTCTAAAGAAATTCCCTTTCTAAAACCTTTGTATACAGCAAAGAAAGACAAATGTATGTCAGGGGAATATGCAGTGGAAATGTCTGATGAATATGCTTTATATTTAGTGTACTTGGGGAACAATAACTGGATGCATTATTTAATTAAAAAGGTGACAGGTTTATAGTTATGAGATCGATATTTTATTTTATTTTTTTTTTAAATAAAAATGTTATAGGTGTCAGACAAGGACAGAGGAACAGAGACGCACACAGGTAAAAAAGAGCTTTATTACAAAAGACAGAATGTCCAAAAAACAGATAACAATCTGTGATTAAAAAGACAGACACCATGTCATCCAAAATGGGCAAAAAAAAAGAAGAGCATGAAAAAACAAATGAACGGTAATACAAGGAATACAGCAATAAAGCGAGCTGGAGAAGAAAGCTTAGTAAAGCAGGCAAAAGCGTGAACAAGACTTTGCAAAGAATGAGACACACTGGGGCATTTATATGCAGAAGTTAAACAAGATCAATGAGTTACAGGTGAGAACCATGCTTAGGCAGGGAGGTACAGCGGTGAGTGGGAGTGGCTGTTAGTGGAGAATTCTGGGAGTTGACGTTCCTGGAGGAAGTGGTGATTATGACAATATTGGCACCATTCCACAAAATTAACAGTGTTTTGATTGCTATGTTCTGAGAGCATTGACTTTGGTTTAAAATATATGTCATATTACTGAGAAAAATTAAACAATATTAAGTCAAGGGTGGTAGCCTGCACTGACCAAAATCTGGTTTTGCACATCTGCTACTAATTCCAAATTCAACTTGCATCTTGACAAAAATAAATAAATAAAATAAAATAAAAGTTTTAGTGGCAAGATGTTGTTTGGGCCAAAATTGTTTCGCATAAAGCAGCTGAATGAACCATAAAATAAATCGATTCAGTTACTGTGTGAGATAAAGCAATTAGCTGATGCAAGCACATTGCTAAATAGGTAACACATTACAATTCAATTCAATTCAATTCATTTTTAGTTGTATAGCGCTTTTTTACAAAGGTCATTGTCTCAAAGCAGCTTTACACAAACAAAAGTAAAGTGAAGTGTGTGTGTGACGTCTCTGATGAGCAAGCAGAGCGACGGTGGCAAGGAAAAACTCCCTGAGATGGTGACAGGAAGAAACCTTGCTGCTCAACAACTCATAGGTAAGTAGACAGGAACTAAGCAGAGTAGTTCTTCATTAACATTTTATAATGACTGAAGTGTTATTGTGCTCTTCAGTAGTTAATGATGATGTGGAATAGTATAACACATGGGAATTCATTATGAATAGTACTGAAGCATTAGTGTTTTGTTATTTAAAAGTAAATTATTTACAAAATTATTTACAACACACAGTATGTCAGTTGAGAATATTATTACTTATTGCTACATTACCGCATTGTACTTTTGTTGACCATCTCTTTTTTTAGACACTGACCGGCTGTCAAGCATTTCCCGATTGCGCAGAGCGCTTGTGTGCAGAGGCGCTCAGCACGCATAGCGGCCCACTGCACTACGGCATGTTCTTCCAAACTGTCATGTGTTTGTTTAGTTTGCCATGTGTGTTTTTGTTTTGATTCATGTCTTGTCTCCACCCATGTCTGGTCATTAGTTGTCTCCCTCGTGTGTCTTGATTACATGCAAAGTATTGTTCAGTGTTTACCCACCTGTCGTTACCAAGCTATCTGTTTCTGTGTTCGCTATTTTGGTTTCTTGACTTCTGCTAGTTTCCTACCAATATTACTATTTATTTTTTAGTTGGTACTAAGTTCAGTACAGAAGCCATAGATTTAAATAAAAAGCTAAATCTGAAATTTTGATGCTTAAGCTGTAAACAGTATATCATTGGTGAATTATAACTGTGATATTATTGGCTTTGACAATACTGATTTATAACAGATTTATCACTCAGTACATGTGTCTATTGTATGCTGTGATCATCCTGTCAAATCTTAAATGCTCCAGATGAGAGTTTCTGTCTGCTAAATTAATTTCACCTCATGATTCATCAAACACACACCCTTTCACTACAAATGAAGCAGGCCATTATATCACATTACATCCTGTATTCACAATATGAACAATTATAATCACACTATGATAATTTAGTTATCATAGATTTCTTCTTAACTACAGTCTTAACCACACACATGCACACACACACACACGCACACACACACACACACACACACACACACACACACATATATATACCTTGTAGCTGAGGTACATGAGCAGCATGGCCTCCAGGAAACTGATTGATGCTACAATCACCTACCAAGTACAACAACATGATGAAGAGCAGGAAGATCAAATGTGAGCAGTTAAATTACATATTTATTACACAATCCGAAACATTCGTAATCTCCAGCTTACCTGAATTGCCCACACAGGAGTTTTTCTATCCACCCACAAGATTAGCTCCCTGAGAGAGAATAGAAGAGGCATACAATAACAGAATGAAACAGAAAGAGAGAGAGATGTGGCAAAAAAGAAAGCATGTCATATATTATACATTTTTATCTAATGCTATTTTGAATAATATGATTCATTTGCGTGATTAAGCAATGTACCCTCACCAGTTTATCTCATCATACTGAGAAGTGTTGTTGCATTTCATACTAGAGCAAAATAGATAGATAGAGACAGAGAGACAGATAGGTAGACAGACAGGCAGATAGACATAGATAGGGAAATATTCTTATATTAGAACATGTTCTAAACAGCATTTCATTCAAATGGAATAATTTAATGCAAAACACACATACACACACACACATCCTAACCATGTGTTGCGGAGATGAGCTGGGTTATCGGTCATCACTCGTATGATGTAAAGCACACACGTCAGAACCTTCAGACAGAAGTTAAAGATTCGGATGCGCAGACCTTAATGAACAAAGAGCCCAAAATTCAGATGAAAGGTCATGATCTCAAACATTAGGGAGACACTTGCTATGAAGGCTATTGTGTGTCAAACATTTGTGTATATCTATAGTCAGGTTCAAAGGTCTGTTTCTCTGTCAAACTAACAAATAGCAAATAGCAGCATAACATCAGCCCAGCTGGCCATTATCACAAAATATACCTCTCCAAGCTAATAGGTCACTTTCAGTCAGCTGTTTACTGACAGGTACATTATGCCTTAATTCTGCCATCTGTTTACATTTTAGGAACCATACTTTAAGAAATCAAGAATTAAGGATTCAGTCTTCTGTTAGAAGAAGTATGTTACACAAGGCTAAAACAATCAAATATAATGCCAACTTACTGGAGCGCTGGTTTTTAATGAAGAATAGTTTGAGTCTCTCCTTGAAGGTGTTTTCGTTCACATAGAACTCCACGTGTACCCTACAAAGATACCACGCACATCATCAAGATACATATTTTTACTTGTTAAGATCAGATTTATTTATCAGTCTGATCCACCACTGATCATTTTACTATCATGTCACAAAGGATATTAGACCTGAATAAAGTCTGTGCCCATTGCCGCCAGTCCTGATCACCCTCTCTCTGGCTCTGACCTGTTCTTGTCAAGTATATTTGTGGACTTTCCGATTGATCTCAATTAAGTCATTACATCATTATTTATAGGGGGAAAGTCACTTGTATTCAGAGATGGGTTATGCACGTGTTTAAGTTTATTTTCTGGGTGCACCATTCAGTATATTACAATTATTTGTATGTAGTTCATGCCTCCAAAGTTGCCAGAGTTTGGGCCTCTGCCCGTATACTCAAAAGTGGAAGACCATGTGGAGGCCTGGGGCTCCATCTGGAACACAAATAATAAAGCCTTCAACCATTTATCCTAATTTCAGCTATCATCATTTAGAAACTTATGAATAATGTTTGTCAGCAGTTAGGATCATAGTCAAAGGTTGATATAGCTTGGGGTGGAGATGGGGATAAGCTCCCATTTCTCTAGAAATACTCCATATGGGTGCGTGTCCAAACACCTCTGTCAACCAAATCCAGCTCCTGGCCTTTACAAATGGCTTAGCTTCTAAGCCTGGTGGACCACGTTTTCAACAAACAGGAGAAGGGGTGAAGGCAGGTCACTGGTGCCTTAAAACCAGTTGCTTTGGACAGATGGGATTTGTTAACCTTGGATGGCTGCTCATCTAGCAAGATAAACTCCAATTCCAAACCTCCGCAGCCTTGTGACCATACCTACTTATGGGAAAGGCTAGGGGAGTCAACCCCGAAAACAAATCCGGAGACGGAGTCCCTAAAGGCAGTCTGACATTCAGTGTCCTTCTAGCAACTCCTGCAACACCGCTGGTGCCAAGTTGGGTCGGCATCTGTCGTTACCTTGGATCCACCAGCTGTGTGGAGAGGAGGGGGTCTGCTGCATGGGCAATAGCTGATCCGCTATAGTATCCTGCCCAGGCTTTGTAGCTCCAATGGAGAGGACACTCCAGCAACGTCGCAAGGTGTCAGCACAACACGGAAAATGGCAGTTACCGTTGATAAACCCATCCGATTGGCGTAGAAACAGGTGCCGGGGTTACTTCTGACGGTGGGAGAGGTCATTGCATCTCATTGGATGGCTACCGCCTGCCCAGGCTGGGCAGCCCTCAGCCAGTAAGGTGCCATCCCGCTATGGCCTGCCTGCTTCACTGGGTGTGTGCAGCTTAGAGAACAAACTCGACAAGTAGGCCACAAACACTGCACCAGGCATGAGCATGGTCTGCTTTAACGGCACAACACTGGAAGCCTTCCCAGTTGGCAGTGGAGTCAAACAAGGTTGTGTCCTTGCGCCGACGCTCTTTGGCATCTTCTTCTCCATGCTTCTCCAATATGCCTTATGAACTGTGGCGAGGGAGTCTACATTCACACCAGGGATGACAGCAAACTGTTCAATGGCTCCTATCTCCGAGCTAAGACTAAAATCAAAAAGGTACTCATCCGTGAGATGCTTTTTGCCAACGATGCTGCTGTGACGTCACACACAGAAGACGGTCTGCAGCAGCTTGTCAACTGATTCTCCCATGCCTGCAAGGAGTTCAGACTGACCATCAGTCTGAAGAAGACCAGCGTCATGGCCCAGGATACAAACTCCCCTCCTACTATTGTCATTGACCGGGAAAACATGGAAGTAGTCAAAAATTTCATCTACCTCGGGTCCACCATCTCCAATTCTCTCTCCATCGATGCAGAGGTGAACGGCAGGATTTCCAAGGCAGCGGCCATGGCTAGACTGAAGCAGAAGGCCTGAAACAACCCAAAACCCAAAGACCAAACTGCTCTTCTACCAGGCTAAATACGCTTCTCTACAGCAGCGAGACTTGGACTACTTATGCGAGACATAAGAGGAAACTCAACAGCTTCCACCTGAGGTGCCTACGTGCATTCAGTGGCAGGACAAAGTATCCAACTTGGAGGTTCTGGAATGCGCCAGCATGAACAGCTTGTTCACTACTCTCAGCGAAAGGCGTCTTTAATGGCTTGGCCGTGTCAGGAGAATGGAACAAGGCTGCATTCCCAAGGATTTACTATACAGAGAGATAACAGAGGGCTCAAGGCCGACTGGACACCCATTTCTGCGCTACAAAGATATGTGCAAGAAAGACATGAAGCTGTCCAACATCATTGTCAACACGTGGGAAAGTAGTGCAGATGACTGCTCCACTTGGTGCCTTGTTGTTAGACAGGGAGTACAAAAAGCTGAGGAGGCCAGAATAAAAAACCTCGCTGCAAAGAGTTCAAGGAGGAAGGAAAAAAAACAATAGCAGCCTCAGCAGGCATCATCATTCATCTGCAGCAGATGTGGCACAGACTGTTATTCTGAGTCGGATTATTCAGCCACTCGTGGAGGAGCAGAACATCACCAAACTGGAAGCTACACCATCGTCTCTCGAAGACGGAAGGATGCCCGAGGAGAGTTACAATCTCTTTTGGTATTCTAACTTGGGAGATTATAACAGTGCCTCAGCCACACACTTTGCAGAGATCATCCACAGAGGCACAGATGATTCTGGATACCGCTTCGCATAGTTGTCAAGGACTTTGTTTTATGCTTTTCAGCGACACCAAATGATATGTGTGCACATGACTGTGAATACATATGACCTTCACCTCCCAACACCTTTCCAGTACCTCGTCTTGCATCAGCCTTTGGTAGATGTGCTGTGCACAGCCTGAATCCAACAAGGCCTCTGTATGACACTTCTGGATTGGGGGATGGCCTCATGACCACTGGAGGCCCACCTCTATTTGGGCCATCAGGATCACTTTGCTTCCAGTTCATTTATAGTGTTGCTTTCTATGAGATGTTTATGCAAGCTCAAAATAACTGACAGGAAGGCCTCTTGTAGAAAAGTTTGCTGATTTGTTAACACAGCCATACTGGGTTAAAAAGTTTAGTTGCTGTTTGCAGAGGCCAGGACAGTGACAGGTTTATTTTTTATGACGTGATGGGTATGTACAAACAGTTCAACTGAAGTGTTCTCTAAAAATCAGTGACACAATCTTTAAATCCTGCTCAGCAGGAGTAACAGGAAACAATGACAGCACAACACAAAATACCCACATATTATATGCATATTTTTTATACTAATTTGATGCTGTCATAATTCATGTTTATATTGGTTATGAGTGATGTGATCATAAAGCACTGATTATGGCCAACTCCAGAACTCTTTTTTTAAACATTCATTCATTCATTCTTTTTCAGTAACCATTTTATCCTGGTCAGGGTCACTGTGGATCTGGAGCCTATCCTGGAAACACTGGGCCTGGGGCGAAAATACAAAATACATGGAAGGGAAGCCAGTCCATTGCAAATTAGCAACAATGATGTTTAAAAAAACTGCTATGATTGATATTTTGAGCTTAATCATTTAGGAATACTACAGTTTTTCTAAGTTTTATTTTAACTCAGTATTTTTATGAACAAAAAAGCATTTAGTGCATTTTATGTACACAGAATTTCGAAATTGTTTCGATTCTATAAGTAATATCTGGTAAAACCCTGGGAGGGAATAAAAGCATTAAGTCTCATCCTATGAAGGCTGCAGACACTTGTAGAGGGATCTTAGACCCCTCCTCCACGATAACATTTCAAAATCTGCCCCCTCTAATTCAAACCACAAGTATAAATCAGGTATAGGGTGTAAGTCTGGAAATGGTCACTGCAAAACATTGGTTTTGTATTTCTTAAACCATCACTGTGTTGATTTGATTATATGTTTCGGCCATTGCTATGTTGAAAGATAAATCTACTGCCAAGCCCATGGTAGAGACAACAAGGTGTTGCACTAAAATCTTCTGGCAGAATTCAAGATGCCATTTCAATCTTCCCAAGAGTCCCTGGATGTTTAGCTGCAAAACAACCACAACCACAAGTGATCCACCACCATATTTTATAGGGGGCATTTCCTCAAACACAGTCCCCATTTTACACCAAACATGCTGATGTGGAAGGCCAAAAATGTTTATTTGGTCTCATTAAATTAAAAAAACACTGTTCCAAGTGTAGATTAAATGAGGCTTGGTGAAGTTCAAGTGCTATATTTTGTAAGCTCTCTGGATGGACTTATTTTACTTGACTCTTCCAAACAGCTTGTTGTTATGGAGGTGACGACTAATACTTGATTTTGAAACTTGAAAATCCAAGAATCTTGGGTTTCTTTGCATCCCTCACCATTCTCTATACTGGGATGGCAGTATGCTTATGCATTCTTTTTCCTGTGGAATTTACAGCTGTTCCCGATTTTTGATTCATGCTTACTGATATTTTCATCTGCTTATATTTTTAAAACATTCTTTACCTGATTTCACCACTGGTCAAAAAGCTCTTTGGTTTTTCCCAATCACAAAGAAAGTTTACATGTGTACAACTTTATTTGGTAAAAGTCGACCAAAAGGTCTTGAATGCTGCTCTTGGATAGCAATTTGTTTTAATCATTCTGTAGGGAAATTAAATCATTTTTTCACATATTTTTGTGAGAGAATACTATTAAGATCTTTTAGAGTAATGGTAAAGAGTTTTTATATCCCTCAATAATTATTGTCCAATGTCTTGTAGGGTTCCAATAATTCCATAGTCACTTTCTTTCTTTTGTAACCTTTCATGTCTTTGTTGGCCGTAAAATTAGATTAGCAGCAGACCGATATTTTAGAAGTAAAATGGAATATCATAGAGAATATCTGTTTTGGAAGAACATTTTGTATTTTTGGGGGGGTAAGGGCTCCCTTCATGTCCTAAACTAAGAAAACTGCACCAACAGATATTTCACAAGTGTGAAACGTTATGTGTTGTGAGAAAGCAGCTTCACTGAAAGGGGTTCAAATTTGCTGCAATGCACATGCATGGTAAATAAAAGGGAGTGGGAAATTAAGGAATGCAGCTTACTAAAAGTTTGATTTAAATGTGTTAATCCAAGTTCTGTAATTTAACAAATGAGATAATTACTCAATTATTAAGCAAGAGACTTCTGCCAAACTAAAATAAGGAAGTCAGCAGACAGAGGGAGAGACACGCTTGGAAAGACAGAGAGATACTCAGGGTGGAAAAGAGAAAAAGACAGAGAAAGTGGAATATCATGCTCTAACATTCTCATCACTACCTCTGACCAGAATTACTGCCAAACGAGTCGAGCCTCCATGTGACTGCAGCAGGGTTAACCCAGGATGGCATGGTGCTCTTCACCTCCATCATGTCTTTCTGTAACAATGCTATGGAGCGAATGACTCACAGGAGTGCAGGATTTCAGAACAGCTCGCCCACACATACAAATACACACACTCTGCTTCACGTGGGTATGTGTGTCTCTGTGTGTGTGTGTGTGTGTGCGTGTGATCATAACAGCAGGAGCTGTCGCTGGGCTTATTGACTAGCATTTCAGAGAGTCAGCGAACAACCGTATGAATAGTTGAAAGTTAAAAAAAAAAAATTCCAACTTCCTGGTGAAAAATCTATAAATCTAATAAAAACACAGATTCTCTCTCTTTCTCCTTCTTCATCTCTGCCTTACTTATTCTGTGGTTCACAGTGGTTGCCACAGCAACATGGCACATACTCGACAAAAATGATCATCAATACAGTTGGCCTTGAGAATGGCACAGTGTCACTCTAAAACAGTTTATATGAGTGTGTGGAGGTGTGTTTGTGTGTGTTAGTGTGTGCGTGCTTTAAAGAAACCATCTGATAAAATGAAAGTCATTTCAGGGATGGAAGTTGCCTGTCTCCATTAGGCTATTTCTTTCACACAAAAAAAATAAATAAATGCAATTTAAAAAATATGAAAAAAAATAAACAGAATAAAAACAAAAATATATCACAGTTACTGCTGCTGCTAAGCCACACTCCTGCATTACCTTCTGACCTTCAGAATGCTCTGATGACAGGCTATCAACACTCTCCTCCTGGATTGGTTCATTACTCAAGTTCAGAGACTCAGAAACAGTCAAGAGTGCATTACGGTCTGTCTCTAAAAGCTCCTCTGAGCTTGACTCTTCAACAAACTGTTGCATTGTTGAATATCATTTTTGGTCATGGCTGTCATCCTTTTTTCTTGCATGACTTGACAGAGCTCATCCTGAAAAGTCACCCTGAAATTATGAAATTAGTTACACTCCTAGCTCTGCATCAATGGCTTCCACACTGTTACATGCGGACACAAACTCTAGGCCATGTATCATGCAAGAAATGGCAGTAGTAGTACAGACCTTGTTTAATTAATGAATTCTGGAGATAAATTGTCGTTTGCCATTGCCAAAGATTTGACCTTGTGCAAATTTCACAGGGTTGTTTGGTTGGATTCCATATGAATAGTAATTTGTAAAGCTACAAAAAAGTAAAATGCTTTTTGAATAGCTATTAGCACAACCATTTACGGCATTTGGCAGACACCCTTATCCAGAGCAACTTACATTTATCTCATTCTATACAGCAGAGGGTTAAGGACCTTGCTCAAAGACCCACCAGCTGTAGCTTGGTGGTGCTGGGATTTGAACTCACAACTTTCCAATGGGTAGTCCATTTTAACCACTAAGCTACCACAACCACTACAACTGTAAGCACAGAATTACACAGATCATGGAATCCTGCAATTGGGAACCACTGGGTTTTGGGTCCATGCTTGCCTTCGCTGATACAACGAGGATGCCATACCTGTCCTCACTTTGGCATGGCTGGTCGCCCAGCAACAGTTCACGGAAGCGGGCACGGCCCTGGAGGGGTGGGACATCAGGTTCACCAGTGGCCATCTTCAGTCCCTGAACATTGAGCACAACCCCACTGAGCATTTGGGAGCAGTCAGAAGTCACACTAAGAGAAGGAGCAAACAGGAAACAGAAAACAGTTTCAATCAGGAACAGAGGAAAACCCCATAATAAATTCTACTATTGGTAAACTGTATGCAATGGTCCTCATTTATCAATCAAAATGTTGTGTGTAAATATTTGGACAAGACAGACTGAAATAAAATTATTTAGCTGGATTTACAAAATTTTTGGAAATGCTGATTTTCTTCTTCTTATTTGCGTGCTGTAAAGTGATCCTGTAAAATGCAAATCACCCATAAAGTGTATTCCTGATGTAACTTGCATTTAGTGACGACCATAAAACTCCACAAAAGGTCAAGTGCGCTAAACTGAAAAAAGGCAGAAGTTCTTTTGACTTACGTCTCTGCCAATAAAAATATTTAGCTGTGTAACAGCACCTGAAAAGGTCAAAATCTAGATAGAAATTACAGAAAAGGTGAATCAGGTATGAATTAAATGAAGTGAAAAGAAAATGGCGTGACATGAAAACGGAGGAGAAAAAAAATCTACACTGTTCTCAGGCGATCATGCACATCAAGCACGTCACACAGAGAAAATGCTATTTTAAATTGTTGTAAGTGTCACGGCCAATGTGCTGCACAGCATGAAGAGAAGATGCCATGGCAGACGTAACTGATTTATAATACAGCTTTCATCCTCTGGAAAAATCATACTGGTCTTTAAACATCCTGTCTCTCATACCGTAAGTGTGATTTTAATCTTCCGTCAGCTAAGATATTTGTTTATGGCTTATGGCTATGTGCAGACAGATCAGCCCATCTTCCATTTATACAGCATTTGTTTGTTAGAATTGAATGACTAGTTTTATTTCTCTTAATGTATGGGTTTGTGTTGGCTGGCTTTCTTTATTTTTCATATTCATTTATGAAAACAAATAATATAATTATAAATATGTTCTTCTTTTGGCTGCTCCAATCAGGGGTTGCCACAGCAGATCCTCTGCCTCCATTATAGAAATCCAGTTTATGATCTGCATATTTGATATGGCAAACGTTTTACGCCGGATCAGCTTCCTGAAACAACACTCCCATTTTATCCAGGCTTGGGACCAGCACTGAGAGTGCACTAGCTCATGCAACCCCGGTGGCTGGGTATGGTACATGACGTGGGACTGAAACCCATAACCCTGAGATTAAGAGTCTCATATTTTTCCGACTGAGCTAGCCAGGCACCTGATGTAATTATAAAAATAAATATATAAAACAACTGGTTTCACAAAATTTTCTCCATGGTACTCTTAGTCCCCATTATCAGTAATTATAGCAGCATACTATTTAAATAATCAGTGTAGTGGTATAGCCTATATTGTGAAAATAAATACCTGTAACAGAAAAGGGAAAAAAACAAAGTGATAATGTTTGTAGTGTTATCAGTAACGTTCATTTACACGACATTTATTTTAGTAGTTACTGCTAATATTTGACAACAAGTTTGGCATCTTTGGCCAGGCAGTTTTTAAAAAAGTCTAACACAAATCTTGCAGATATTACATCTCATTCAGTGCCTCTGTTGCTCTGTGTTGAACTGTAGGCTCGCTCAGCTGCTAACTTCTCTCTGAACAGTAAATATATATAAGCTAGGAAGGTTAAGGAGGAAGCTAGCTAGCAGGTTAAGATACTTTCTGTTATTTTACTTCTACAACTATTTCTACAACTGTTGGCAATATGCATAATTTTGGCAAAAAATTGTGACAACCCAATTGGTTGGGTGGGGAATGAGTCACAGGAGGCAGGCATCTGGACATCAGAGCTTTCTTTTTATTTTCAAGGGAGCACGTTTCAGCTTGACCTGTTTCAATGAAATAAAAAAAAAATAGAGAACACACAAAAACAATTTGGCTGCTTGTCTCAAAGTCAACTTCCATCCATGTTCTCAGACCTCTGCCTCTCTCTGGCATCAGCAGCTTACTGAGAAATAAGAGGCACGTGAGTATGCTGCCATTAACAACGCACAGGTGCAGACACTCATTCATTACCTGCTCATTCTCTCTGACCTCTCCTTCCTTCTTTTGACCATCCCTGCTGTCATAGTGTTAATGCTGAATGTAACTATCATTTCTGTGACAAGATTTTCAGGGTTTTTTTTATAGCATTTTTGTGCTATAAAGTGTTACAGTTGCTGAGCTAATATAGTCGAGTGGAAAAGTTTGCACAGCATGAGACAAAATATAGAAGAAAACGCTTTTCAAGTTATTTTGCTACTGTGTGTCCCACATTTCATTTTTTACTTCTTAGAATACTATTTCATGTGGAATTGGAAAAAATGATAAAATAATAATAATAAATCCATTTAAAAAAAAAATGGTAGATTTTCCTTTTTTTCACCCATACTTCAGAGGAGATGCAAACATTTGCACACAACTGTTGTCTGACCCTGAGTTCACATTAGTCACTCATGTCGCTTGTACTGTAGTTTGTCTCTTGTATGCATGAAGCAAGTGCTACTGTTCTTGCTTGTGGCCATGTACCGGACATCCAGCGTTATTAGATCCAATGAGAAAAGGTAGTAGTCAAAATGTATAGCCTATATCATGCGAGTTATTGCAGTATATAACTTAAATCTTAAATGTATTTAAAGTGAAAAAGTGTGAAAATTTCTTGTCTGATGTACAGTGAGGTCAATAAGTATTTGATCACCCTGTGATTTTGCAAGTTCTCTTACTTAGAAATCATGGAGGGGTCTACAATTTTCAGCATAGGTGCATTTCCACTGTGAGAGACAGAATCTAAAAATAAAAATCCGGAAATCACATTGTATGATTTTTTAACAATTTATTTGTGAATTACGGTGTCAAATAAGTATTTGATCACTTGAGTCAAAAAATTTTAATATTTGGTACAGAAGCCTTTGTTAACAATTACAGAGGTCAAACGGTTCCTGTAGTTCTTCACCAGGTTTGCACACACTGCAGGAGGGATTTTGGCCCACTCCTCCATACAGATCTTCTCTAGATCTGTCAGGTTTCGGGGCTGTCACTGAGCAACACGGAGTTTCAGCTCCCTCCAAAGATTTTCTATTGGATTTAGGTCTGGAGACTGGCTAGGCCACTCCAGAACCTTGATATGCTTCTTACGGAGCCACTCCTTGGTTTTCCTGGCTGTGTGCTTTGGGTCATTGTCATGTTGGAAGACCCAGCCACGATCCATCTTTAATGCTCTGACTGAGTGAAGGAGGTTTTTGCCCAATATGTCACAATACATGGCCCCGTTCATCCTCTCCTTAATACAGTGCAGTTGTCCTGTCCCCTGTGCAGAAAAACACCCCCAGAGCATGATGCTTCCAGCCCCATGCTTCACTGTAGGTATGGTATTATTGGGATGATACTCATCATTCTTCTTCCTCCAAACACGGCGAATGGAGTTAAGACCAAAAAGTTCTACTTTGGTCTCATCTGACCACAGGACTTTCTCCCATGACTCCTCTGGATCATCCAGATGGTCCCTGGCAAACTTCAGACGGGCCTGGACATGGGCTGACTTAAGCAGGGGAACCTTCCGTGCGATGCAAGATTTTAAACCATGACGTCTTAGTGTATTACTTATAGTAGCCTTGGAAACGATGGTCCCAGCTCTCTTGACGGCATTGACCAGCTCCTCCCATGTAGTTCTGGGCTGATTCTTCACCATTCTTAGCATCATTGATACCCCACGAGGAGAGATCTTCCATGGGGCCCCAGTCCGAGGGACATTGACAGTCATCATTAGCCTCTTCCATTTTCTGACAATTGCTCCAACAGTTGTTCTTTTTTCACCAAGCTGCTTGGCAATTGCCCCGTAGCCCTTTCCAGCTTTGTGAAGGTCTACAATTTTGTCTCTTGTGTCTTTTGACAGCTCTTTGGTTTTGCCCATGTTGCTACTTAGACTTTGGCTGATTGTGGGGTGCACAGGTGTCTTTATGACAGCTAACGACCTCAAACAGGTGCTACTAATTTAGAATCATGAGCAGAGTGTAGCTGGACTATTTAAAAGCAAAATAACAGGTCTTTGAGGGTCAGAAATCTGTCTGATAAGCAAGTGATCAAATATTTATTTGACACAGTAATTCACAAATAAATTGTTAAAAAATCATACAATGTGATTTCCGGATTTTGAAAATTGTAGACCCCTCCATGATTTCTAAGTAAGAGAGCTTGCAAAATCACAGGGTGATCAAATACTTATTGACCTCACTGTATGTTACACACCAGGCTTCATATTAACTTTGTTAGCAGCAGAAGCTAACTGTACTAGCTACATACACTCACCAGAGGCACCACCATATGCCTAAATATCTATACATCTTCTTCCAACTAGGTTTGTCGCTTTGCTGCTCACTAATATGAACACAGGTGATTCCACTGCCAACCCAGGACCCACTGCTCCTAGTCCAGACTCCAAACCAGCACGGACTTTGCAACTCGTACATTCTTCTAAATGCTAATCTACTCAAACAGTTCATAAACATTTGTTCTTTGCCATTTTTTGCCATCTGGTTTGCTAGCAATGGGCAAATTGCACAAATACTTCCACAGTCTTCTTAATATTGTGTTTCCTGCTCTTTAACCAGACTTGCAAAGGTGATATTATGACAATGGTGTCTGCAAGAGCAGTAGTGCCAAACACTAACATCAATAATATTCAATAGATATGTAATAACACTAGCAAAGCCCCTTCAAGCAAACTTGTCTCACCGAGCTCACCGAGCTGCACTATTTCAACAGGGAAATGTATCATAACACTGAATGCAGGCATTATTCTCTGATTGATTTCCTGGTTTTGACCTTTTTGGATGACTTCATGTTGGATCCAATTTTGCATATGTTGCTCTGTTTGTTTGTTTATTTGTTTGTTCAACCTTTGGCTGCTTACTTATTACAATTCTGCCCGCTGATTTTAATAAAGATTGTGTGCGCACTTACGTTCACCAGGCCTCTGATTTCTGACCACTGTATTGTATGCAAGCATTTTGTTGTTTAAAAGTATAAATGTATAATGACATAGTTCAATTAATGAGAAGCTAAGTAATAAAATAAATAAACTTATGAGACTAGCATTACTTAGCTACATCAAACATCAGTGGAACCTCTGCCCAAAAAGATATACTGTATTTGAATATCAGAAGGGTCAGTCCAGCCTGTCACTGTCTCATCAAAGGAAATAAGAAAATAACAGGGTCTTGTAACCAAAATATAATATTATATTTAGTAAAGTGGACTACAGACCAAACTGAGTTTTGCTGAGCTTTGGTGCTGCTGCTATTAGTACCCCAATAACCCCATTTAACTCCCTGTGCTAACATAAAATTTTCATTAAGATGGCCACAAAAATATGATTAAAACAAAAACTAAGAAAGCAGACAGCAAAGAATCTGGCTAAAATTGATCTAAAAAATGAGGTGAGAGAAAGAGAGAAGGAAGAACCTGCTTTATCCTGGTCGCTGTGGATCTGTACCTATCTTGGGAACACTGAGTGTGAGGTGGGAATACACCCTGGATGAGATGCCAGTATATCGAAGGGCACCATGCACACACACATTCACACCCATTCACACTAGGGGCAATTTAGCATAGCCAATCCATCTACTGGCCTGTTTTTGGGAGGTGGGAGGAAACTGGAAAACCCAGAGGAAACCCACACAGACACAAGGAGAACATGCACAACACCGCACAGAGAGTAACCTGAGCTCAATATTGAACTAAGGACCCTGGAGCTGTGCGGCGACAATGCGACTTGCTGCACCACCACGCCACCCGTTTATCACAGAAAGAAGAGAACAAGATGTACTAATAAATTTATTAATATTCCAATAAAAATCATATGTCTTACTTAGAGCCTTCAACCTATCTAGTAATAGTTAGATAATAGATAATAATTGCATTTTTTAAATTTTATTCTTATTTAAACAGATATCTAGCAGGGGCAAACAAAATTGCAGAGCCAGAAACATCACATGTGAGTGAAATAATTCAGATGAACAAGGAAAGAGAAAGCATTTCAAGGCTGTAGAAGCGAGAACAGCAAAAATACAGGATCTTGCAAGTTCCAACAGCATCCAACATATCCAGGCTCTGTGCAAAAACTAAACAGCGTGTGAAAATGAAATTTTGTTAACCAGTAATGTTATGTGGTATTGCACTAAACTGTACACTGTATCAGTGGTACTGTACCAGTAATACCAACACTATCAATATACAGAGTTTATTACACTGACACTTATGACAGTCACACACACATACGTTTGTGTTACTATCCTTGTGAGGACCTTCTATTGTCAAAATTATTAATGCAGCTAAACAATGCTATGTCTCCACCTAAACCTAACACTAAGCTCAGTAACAACAACAACAACAACAACAGCAATAAAAATAATTATAATTATTGTTATTATTATTATTGTTGTTGGTGGTGGTGGTGGTGTTGTTGTTGTTAGTTATTATTATTATTATTATTATTATTACAGTATCAAAACTGTCAGATATTCCTATCATTGCGGGGACATTTGGTCTCAAGATATAAAAACACACACACCCCACACACACACATACACACACACACGCCGCACCGACTTTTCTCTAATAGCAAGACGTTCGGCTCTTCATTTTACCTCATTGTCTAAAATTTAAAGACAGAAAAACTACAAAAATATGGTTTGAACTATGAAAACGTTAAGTAAAAGATTAAATGGTAGTGAATAATCATCATCAAAGAATTTACTAAAATGATAACCTACTGACGTAATCGGCACATGTGTAATATACTTTTAGAGCATATGGATTTTAAAGGCAAATATGCATGCATAAATAGGTTGCATCAATTGTTTTTCATCATTATGTTAATGTTTAAAATAACTTGGTGACAGATGCTTGGTGAGGTGCGGGGTATTGTGGGGTCGTGGCGCGCGCGGTACCTTGGTGCCGGTGCGTCTCGCGCTGCGCGCCCGTCGTCGTCCACGAAAGTGCGGTTGGTGTAGCACGCGCCACGCATGGCCGGCTTCCCCTGCTCCGTCCGTCTGCAGTGAGCGCACGCGGGAAGATGCGCGCGGCACAGAGCGTCTCCTCGCGAGACAGCAGCTCTTCCTCGCGAGATTCAAATACTTTTACATCATCTGAACTTGACGTGGAGTCTGTTCGGTCCAAAACGCCGTCTTAATCGTTATTCAGTAAGCTATAATTAATAACCGACTGAAGTCAGTTTGTGCGTGAATCCTTTTGACCTGCTGATCATAAACCACCAGTGCAGACACTGCCCAATCCCACACAGTTCCACACTTCATATAATCTAACTACATTTAGCACACTATTTAGTAGAACCTATCGGGTTTAACCTGCGCTGTTAATTAGAGACAAAGAGCGCCATCTTGCGGACAGTCTCGAACTGTTTCTTTCAGCCAATCACAAGTCATTCTTCTGCTTCTGTGAGAAAAATAACTAACAAGTGCGCAGTCTTTCATGAAGACATGGCGGATGTGTCTCAAACCGACGCCTTGTGCTGTATATAGTGCACCTTTATTATATCTTTATTCACTATTTCTCAATGTAACAGTCAGTATTTCAGTTTGCAGTGGGCTTATACACTCACACACACTCAGCTCACTTATACACTCACACACACTCAGCTCACTTATACACTCACACACACTCAGCTCACTTATACACTCACACACACTCAGCTCACTTATACACTCACACACACTCAGCTCACTTATACACTCACACTCAGCTCACTTATACACTCACTCACACTCAGCTCACTTATACACTCACACACACTCAGCTCACTTATACACTCACTCACACTCAGCTCACTTATACACTCACTCACACTCAGCTCACTTATACACTCACACACACTCAGCTCACTTATACACTCACTCACACTCAGCTCACTTATACACTCACACACACTCAGCTCACTTATACACTCACACACACTCAGCTCACTTATACACTCACACACACTCAGCTCACTTATACACTCACACACACTCAGCTCACTTATACACTCACACTCAGCTCACTTATACACTCACTCACACTCAGCTCACTTATACACTCACTAACACTCAGCTCACTTATACACTCACTAACACTCAGCTCACTTATACACTCACTCACACTCAGCTCACTTATACACTCACTAACACTCAGCTCACTTATACACTCACTAACACTCAGCTCACTTATACACTCACACTCAGCTCACTTATACACTCACTCACACTCAGCTCACTTATACACTCACACACACTCAGCTCACTTATACACTCACTCACACTCAGCTCACTTATACACTCACACACACTCAGCTCACTTATACACTCACACACACTCAGCTCACTTATACACTCACACACACTCAGCTCACTTATACACTCACACACACTCAGCTCACTTATACACTCACACTCAGCTCACTTATACACTCACTCACACTCAGCTCACTTATACACTCACACACACTCAGCTCACTTATACACTCACACACACTCAGCTCACTTATACACTCACACACACTCAGCTCACTTATACACTCACTCACACTCAGCTCACTTATACACTCACTAACACTCAGCTCACTTATACACTCACACACACTCAGCTCACTTATACACTCACACTCAGCTCACTTATACACTCACACACAGCTCACTTATACACTCACACTCAGCTCACTTATACACTCACACACACTCAGCTCACTTATACACTCACACTCAGCTCACTTATACACTCACACTCAGCTCACTTATACACTCACACACACTCAGCTCACTTATACACTCACACTCAGCTCACTTATACACTCACACACACTCAGCTCACTTATACACTCACTCACACTCAGCTCACTTATACACTCACACACACTCAGCTCACTTATACACTCACACACACTCAGCTCACTTATACACTCACTCACACTCAGCTCACTTATACACTCACACACACTCAGCTCACTTATACACTCACTCACACTCAGCTCACTTATACACTCAGACACACTCAACTCACTTATACACTCACTCACACTCAGCTCACTTATACACTCACACACACTCAGCTCACTTATACACTCACACACACTCAGCTCACTTATACACTCACTCACACTCAGCTCACTTATACACTCACACACACTCAGCTCACTTATACACTCACACACACTCAGCTCACTTATACACTCACACACACTCAGCTCACTTATACACTCACACACACTCAGCTCACTTATACACTCACACACACTCAGCTCACTTATACACTCACACACACTCAGCTCACTTATACACTCACACACACTCAGCTCACTTATACACTCACACACACTCAGCTCACTTATACACTCACACACACTCAGCTCACTTATACACTCACACTCAGCTCACTTATACACTCACTCACACTCAGCTCACTTATACACTCACACACACTCAGCTCACTTATACACTCACTCACACTCAGCTCACTTATACACTCACACACACTCAGCTCACTTATACACTCACTCACACTCAGCTCACTTATACACTCACTCACACTCAGCTCACTTATACACTCACACACACTCAGCTCACTTATACACTCACACACACTCAGCTCACTTATACACTCACTCACACTCAGCTCACTTATACACTCACACACACTCAGCTCACTTATACACTCACTCACACTCAGCTCACTTATACACTCACACACACTCAGCTCACTTATACACTCACACACACTCAGCTCACTTATACACTCACTCACACTCAGCTCACTTATACACTCACTCACACTCAGCTCACTTATACACTCACACACACTCAGCTCACTTATACACTCACTCACACTCAGCTCACTTATACACTCACACACACTCAGCTCACTTATTCACTCACACTCAGCTCACTTATACACTCACACACAGCTCACTTATACACTCACTCACACTCAGCTCACTTATACACTCACACACACTCAGCTCACTTATACACTCACACACACTCAGCTCACTTATACACTCACTCACACTCAGCTCACTTATACACTCACACACACTCAGCTCACTTATACACTCACACACACTCAGCTCACTTATACACTCACACACACTCAGCTCACTTATACACTCACTCACACTCAGCTCACTTATACACTCACTCACACTCAGCTCACTTATACACTCACACTCAGCTCACTTATACACTCACACACACTCAGCTCACTTATACACTCACACACACTCAGCTCACTTATACACTCACACACACTCAGCTCACTTATACACTCACTCACACTCAGCTCACTTATACACTCACACACACTCAGCTCACTTATACACTCACACTCAGCTCACTTATACACTCACACACACTCAGCTCACTTATACACTCACTCACACTCAGCTCACTTATACACTCACACACACTCTCAGCTCACTTATACACTCACACTCAGCTCACTTATACACTCACACACACTCAGCTCACTTATACACTCACACACACACTCAGCTCACTTATACACTCATATTCAGCTCACTTATACACTCACACTCAGCTCACTTATACACTCACACACACACTCAGCTCACTTATACACTCATACTCAGCTCACTTATACACTCACTCACACTCAGCTCACTTATACACTCACACACACACTCAGCTCACTTATACACTCACATTCACACTCAGCTCACTTACACACTCACACACACTCAGCTCACTTATACACTCATACTCAGCTCACTTATACACTCACACTCAGCTCACTTATACACTCACATTCACACTCAGCTCACTTACACACTCACACACACTCAGCTCACTTATACACTCACACTCAGCTCACTTATACACTCACACTCAGCTCCCTTATACACTCACATTCACACTCAGCTCACTTATACACACACACTCACACTCAGCTCACTTACACACTCACACTCAGCTAACTTATACACTCACACTCACACTCAGCTCACTTACACACTCACACTCACACTCAGCTCACTTATACACTCACACTCAGCTCACCTATACACTCACATTCACACTCAGCTCACTTATACACACACACACACACACACACACACACACACTCACACTCAGCTCACTTATACACTCACATTCACAGTCAGCTCACTTATACACACACACACACACACACACACACACACTCACACTCAGCTCACCTATACACTCACATTCACACTCAGCTCACTTATACACACACACACACACACACACACACACACTCACACTCAGCTCACTTATACACTCACATTCACACTCAGCTCACTTATACACTCACACACACTCAGCTCACTTATACACTCACACACACTCAGCTCACTTATACACTCACTCACACTCAGCTCACTTATACACTCACACACACTCAGCTCACTTATACACTCACACTCAGCTCACTTATACACTCACACACACTCAGCTCACTTATACACTCACACTCAGCTCACTTATACACTCACACTCAGCTCACTTATACACTCACATTCACACTCAGCTCACTTATACACACACACTCACACTCAGCTCACTTACACACTCACACACACTCAGCTCACTTATACACTCACACTCAGCTCACTTATACACTCACATTCACACTCAGCTCACTTACACACTCACACTCACACTCAGCTCACTTATACACTCACATTCACACTCAGCTCACTTATACACACACACACACACACACACACTCACACTCACACTCAGCTCACTTATACACACACACTCAGCAAAAGTCTCTCTACTGGATTTATAGTGCACTAAATAGGGCATCTGAGTATTGCATAGCAATATATACAATATATAAGTGAGTCAGCTTGCAAACATTTTTAAAGGTACATTCTTCTCCACAGAATAATAATAATAATAATAATAATAATAATCCTTTGTACACACGTTTTATGTCCCTTATACACCAGCACTCAGAGCTAAATGTTTTCAAAATGTGAAACTTTCAAAATAATTTGCAGTAGGAATTTTGGGACTAAGCACTAATGACTTTTTCTGAATCATTTATGTTGTATTGAAAAATGGGTAATTTGAAAATATTTTTTTTTAACCATGGATTTAGCAGATGACACTGTTCAACACACTCACACATTTACACACAGATGCTCACTGAGTCACCCACAAAATGTACTAATCAACTGTACTTACTTTGTCATTGTATTGTTCTGGCTCTTCAGGTTGTTGTGACATTTAGTCTCTCTCTCTCTCTCTCTCTCTCTCTCAACACATTCACACACTCAGGACTGCCTCTCAACTTATACTTAGAATGTGCAGACAGTAAATGATAAATGGATTGTTGGGGGAGAAATAATACCAGCATTCTGCTCATTTTTTGTCTGTTTCTCTTTCCTTCTCATACATACACCTCTGTCATTTTTAATTTTACAACACACAACACCAAGATTCATCGTTCCACACTGCAAAAAAACTGACAGTAAGTGAAAGAATCTTGAATATACCCATATTTATGTAGTGCATCCTATTAGAAGTTCACAACAAATGAAATATAAGATTACGACGAGCTTGAAAGTAAAGCTTGAAAATAGTCAAAAATATCTAGAAACAGGTTTAATAATCTTATATTTGGCCTTGTAATAGGAAATACTGGATCACTGACTATATTCAAAATATTTTCACTTGCAAAGATGTCTTCTTTTTTGCAGTGTGGTGTCATCCTGTTTACTGAACAGAATGTGGTTCTGGACATCCCTGAATTCTAGTTGAATGTATATTACTTGCTTCTCATGGCCTTCAGATTTGTCTGTGTAGTGGAGAAGGATGCGGCACAATCCACATTTCAAAACATTCTTTCACAACTAGCTCACAAATGCATTTTGCAGAGAGAGAATCCAAAATCTTACAAAATGAAGGGGAAAAGAGTAACGGTAATAACAACAACAACAAAAAACTTCTTTTGAAGTAGATTATTGCAAGATCAATTAGGATTTCTCTGCAGGAAGACAAGGTTGTTTTGCTTGTTTTGCTTATTTTAGTTGTTTAGGTTGACACGGGGGCCAAACTAGTCTGCACAGTGGTGTAGCAGGTTGGCGTCCACCTCACAGCTCGATGGTCCCTGGTTCAATCTTGAGTTTGGTTACTGTGTGTGTGGAGTTTCGGCATGTTTTCCAAAAAAAGGCCTGTAAGTTGATTGCCTGTGGGTGTGAAAGGGTGTATAACTGTGTGCATGCATGGTGCCCTCTGATGGACTGGCATCCCATCCAGGGTGTATTCCTGCCTCTGGCCTAGTGTTCCCAGGGTTAGAATCCACTGTGACTCTGACCAAGATAAAGTAGTTATTGTAGATAGAAGAATGATTGAATGAATGAATGAATGAAAGGTGGACAGTTTATTATTTAAATGCTGGTGATGTTTTGGAATGGTATTAGGTGAAATGTCTAATAAAACCATTTTCAAAACAGCTCTGGGAAAATAGTGAAATACTGATTAAACCGGTAACAGTTTAGTGCCATCACACTGAAAAATTAGCCTTTTTCTGTTCCTTATAATCTTATAACTGCAGTATTAATCATAATATGAATTATACCAAAATAAGTGGCATATGGTGAGCTAACTGTATGTAAGTCAAATTAAGTTATGCTCTAAAACAATTTATGACTTCCCACTGTGACAAACCGCCTAACTGAGCTGCTGTTAACTTGGATGTATTAAATCCTCATTAATTCATTAATGACTCAGAGCAGCCTGTCTGTATCCAGAAAGGTATAGTGTAACCTGTCTGGTGTTAGCTTACGTGGAAACAGGGCTCAGGTGAATGCTGAATGTGTATGTGCTCACACACACACACACACACACACACACA
Organism: Pangasianodon hypophthalmus; assembly: GCF_027358585.1. Lineage (NCBI taxonomy): Eukaryota > Metazoa > Chordata > Actinopteri > Siluriformes > Pangasiidae > Pangasianodon > Pangasianodon hypophthalmus. The sequence goes on along the minus strand of NC_069724.1, from coordinate 17,425,744 downwards.
CACACACTGTTTAACAGGTAGACAGCCCAAGAAGGTCACAAAGAAACAGAGATAAAGAAGGAGAAAATATTTCTTCATGGGACATCATGCGGGTGAGGAAAACCTTATAAACGTTGTTCAGTTGTTCGTTGTTCAGTTGTATCACTAATTCCCACACTTTTATTTCCTTTTTTCCCCTTTCTCATGGTTAAGCTGTAATGGAACACAATTAATAGTGAAACATAATGTGACTGCAAACCTGAAAAATCTGTATTCAGTCCTTGATGCATTTTGAAAAGGTAGTTTTCAGAATACAGTTACTTACTCAGTTTTAGTGTAGCAATGTGTCAAACACACAATTTTGGCTTGAAATTCTGTTCTGTTACTTAATCTAGGCAAATAATTACCAAAAGCAGCAGCTTCCAAACTATTAACGAGATCATTTTGCTTTCATGTCACTTTGTGCTCCATTTGTTTTCGTGTGAGGTTAACATGACTTCCGTCAGTGTTCAGAAATCCTTTTTTTGACAAATATCTGGAGTCAGTGAAATGGATTTCACACTTGTCTAACTGATTGTTTAAAATACTTGAGTAGGTATATCAGTACTTATTGCTGTATGCATGGAATTTGTCTTTTTATTTGATTCTGATAAGCATATTTTTCTTAGTTCGAAGTCTTATGCAAAGTAATAAGCATATGCTGCACCAGTATTTATCTTTTTTTTCTATACAAATTAGACTAGATCATCCTGACGTACTAATGATACAGTAAAAAGTACATTTCCATACACGATAGCTGACTATTCTATGTAAAGAAAATTTTGTTGCCATATTCACCATCCAGTAGCATAACAGAAAGGAAACTGCAGATCATTAATACTGAGGAACAGTGTCATTAGTATATAAATATTCAGTCTTCAATACAATGTCCAACCCTGGACTTTCTTCTCTTTCTCATGTTCTTGTCTTTCTCTACTTGTTAATCTCCTTATTGACCCAAACTGATTTATAAGTAAATAAGTAAATTTCTCTCTTATTTTCATTCTCTGTGACTTTCTTGCATCTTATTTTTGTCTCTTCCCTCTTGACATTCTGTCAGTTTTAGTTCTCATACTTTTAGTTCTCTTTTATGAACTATAAATAATGTATAAATTAACACATAAATAAAATATCTCTTTCTGTTCAGGTCTGTGCGTTCAGGTTGCACACCCATCAGTGGTGTTTCCTGCTCTGTAATGTTGTGCTGTTCCACGCGCTGTTGTTTGGTGGTGACATCGTGGAAGAGTTCCTGCTCCAGTCTTCTCCAGCCGCTTATACTGACCGTGCTGTACTTGAGCTCCGTGAGCGTGCACGCAAACTGGATCTGAGCGATACCATGCCCAACTCCTCACAGATTTACCCTATTAGCTCCAAGCCCTGCCCTCATCACCAAGACCTACTTTTTCTTACTATTGTGTTTAGTGACCCAGATAATGCCAGCCAGAGAGAGGCAATCAGAAGCTCGTGGGCCAATCAGACATTGGTGCAGGACGTGGCAGTACGGACGCTGTTCTTTCTAAACCCATCCACCTTGGAGTCAGAGCATCAGGTGGTGTGGGAAGAGTCTGTCCGTCACGGTGACGTGGTACAGTGTGAAGGGCCTTTGTCACGAGATCACTGGGGTCAGGTCAAACTAGCTCTGCGTTGGGTTCTGCTTTTCTGTCCTCATGCCCGATTCGTGGTTTTGACAGAGGATTCAGTTTTTTTAAATGTTCCAGCACTTGGCACCTACTTGCTTACGCTCCGTACCCACCCCGACGATCTGTACTTGGGCAGGGTCATTCATCATGCCTCACCTGAACGAAATTATAACAAACCCCACTATGTCTCCTTCCACCTCTATCCAGACCGGTCTTTCCCCGATTACTGCTCTGGCCCTGCCTTCCTGATGTCGCAGGATGTAGTGCGTAAAGTTTATGTGGCCTCTAAGGATGTAGCTCTGGCCCTCCCATCAGATGTCTTGATTGGTCTGTGCGCAAGAGCAGCAGGTGTAGTGGCTACTCATAACGCACGCTTTTCTGGAGAACGACATGTGCGCTACAATCCCTGCTGCTATAACTTCCTGTTCAGCTCAGCCTCAGTGGATGCAGAGCTGATGGGCATGGCGTGGAGGGATTTGGGCAAGGGAAGAGGGCGGCACTGCAGCATGTTTGAAACGTATTACAGTTTGGTAGTGTGCAAGGCCATGACTTACCTAAACAGTGTCAACTTTCTCAGTGGAAACAATACAAAAGACTAAATATGTCCATGTAAATGTTCATGTTTAATATAACCTTTAGAAGTATCTACAAAAGTATGCACAAATAAATTATATTTTAAAATAGCTTAAAAAAAAGCAGAAGAAAAACAAAAAAGGTAGCAAATCAAAGTACTCAATTAGTGATTAGGGGTGTGATCATAGATGAATATGACAGTATGCCATGATTTAAAAAATAGTTATATAGAGAATTTTACATTATTGTTCTATGGCATATAGTATTCTATTCTTAAAAATTGTGAAGATTGTGATATTCAATATAACGATTATCATACTGTCCCAGCATTAATTGCAGCTATTAAAAAATGTCACTTCATAGCTAATGTTGCATCCGCTGGCCACTAAACCTTAGTTTTTAAAGATCACTGTTTGAAGATCACTGAATTTTGTGCAGCTTGGAAACCTAAATTACACACACACAAAACACACACATACTGTACTGAACATAAGTACACAAAACAGGTTGAACAGATAATAGGGTATGTAATTGTGTGTGTACATTTGATTTTTTTGTTTCTACAAATACAGTACATGGCTAAAAGTTTGTGGACAACTGACCATGGGTGTGATCATTAGGTGTCCACAAACTTTTGGCCATATGGTGTACCTACATTTTGAAGTTTTTGTATTTCTTTGTGCAGTAGTTTCAAAATATATTGGGATATATAAAAAATTATATTAAAGTTCTATTTCACCTGGATACCTTCTTGTATGTGTGTACACTCATGCCGAGAAGTTCCAACAAGGCCATGAAGTGATGCAGTATTTGCAATAAATACCACTGTCATACAGCCATCTTTCTCATTTTTTTCTCACCTTGTACACGTCAGGCCACACATACACCATATGAAGCTATTGGCTTAGCAGTTAACAAAGCCTTCGAAGATTATGATATGCTCTTCTAATCTTTTCTGCAACATCGGGTGCATTTTTTTATACGTTGCAAGTGTTTTTTCTTGTGAACTGCTATGGAACTCAGACACCTCCTAGCTTTAAGTTGGTTTTAACCCATTAGCTTTGCCTTAGCAATAGCGTTATTAGCTATCACCGTGCTGTTCACCAGTTATCTTCAAACTGAGTAAGCAGCACTCTCTTCCAAGGCTTCTTCCAAGTATCTCCCATCTTCTACCATCTAGCTGACCAGCAGCCCCATGGCTACATTCCGCTAGCATGGCTGAATGGTTTTCCTGTAACTATGCCATGTACTTTCAATACTAAGCCTAGACCTACTCAAGTCCAAGTCACAATTCTGGGACTGGAGTCACTTTTTTTCATTTCACCCTTCATTCTCCCTTCAAGCTGGTTTACAAACAATGCCAAGTAGAACAATACACTCTGCCATTGCAAGTTACCATGCTATGCAAACATCACAAAGAGCAAAGACATATAAGGCACGTAAGATACATAAGACACGTAAGACACGTAAGAAATAAGATGCACAACAGTGCAGGAATATACAGTGCAGAGACAGTAACAATAAATATGTTTGTACAGAATACACATTGCAATATGCAAGTGAATTTTATATATGCTATACACATTATGTACATGAATGTCCTGATTTGGTGTGTGTGATGTGAGTGCTGTTGGAATAAATGATATGATAGAACAGTCCAGGTCTTCATAGATGCAGATGGGTGTGTGACTGTGTGTCCATCAAATGGAGATAAAGGCAATTATGCCTGACTGGAGGTCCCATTCAGAGCCCTAATCGCTTGTGGAAAGTACCTCGTCCTGAAATGGTTCGTGTTGGTGCTTATTCTGTGGTAGCTTTTGCCTGAGCACAGTAGTGAGAACAGGCTGTGGTTTGGGTGCAAAAGTCTGAGACCACTAGTGGAAATGCTTCTAATATGCATTCTTTTCTAATTTAGTAATTAATTTTCATTACAAATTATATTATTGTCAACAACTTGAGTGAAAAGTGGAACCTTTGAAATATTTACATGAATTCAGACTTTATTAGTATTTGTTATGTCCCCTTTTTGCTTTAATGACAGTGTGCACTCGAGCTGACACAGAATCCACAAGCTTGTGCAAAACCTCATGATCCATTTTAGATCAAATCCATCGGTGTGTCGTCTAAAATCTGACCTTTTGTACAAAGCAGTTAACAGGGTCAATGTCACAAATTTGCTTACATTAAATAGGGACCTAGAAATAGTGCAGAATCTTGAATATTAAATATTCAATATAATGAACATTTATTTTCTTTGTTTTAAATATTTCAAAATTCTAAAACTTTCTGTTTATTTCCAATTTTAAAGTAAAAAAAAAAAATCCCAGATTTTCAATGTAGTCTCACACTTTTGGGCCCCAGTGTATATAATTACTGACAGTAGACTTTTTTTTTTTTTTTTTTTGAAATTTTCAAGTTTTATTATAAAAAGAGCACATACAAAAAGGATAATGTACAAGCTTTTAAAGAAAAAAAAAACAACCAACAAACAAAACAGTTTGGGTTTAGCGATGCAACTTTTTAAAATCATTATTAGTAGTAGTAATAAATAAGGTACAAAAATTCCACCAAAAGATAATTTCACGCAGAGCTTTTTACTTGACCAGACATCTAACAGCAGTCTCTTCAGCAGGAGGCGCTATTGCTTTAATATGAATGATAAATATTCTAATTCTATTTTTTTTCTGCTAGAAAATCCTCTAGTTAAAAAAAAAAAAAAAAAAAAAAAAAAAAAAAAAAAAAAACACCCACAGCTGGACAGCATGTGGCACCCCTGTCACTGGCACCTTCTGGAATTTTTTCTTATTCAATGCAAGCAGCAGCAAAAAAATTAATCCTCTGAAATATTAGTAGTAGAATATCTGTGCTTTTTTATTTTAATTGTACATTTCTACTTCTGTTGTGTAATATATTCAAACCTGAGTAAAACATGCAGTTTTAAAAATCATTTGTGCTTTTAATGTTAATCCTGACCCTGCACTACAGAATGCTGATGTCCTCTGGCAGACAGAGACAAAGAGAAAGAGAGATAGGGGTTATCAGAATGCCTATGAGAAAGGAGTTGCTAGAGCAGGAAAGGCTAAAGCATTGACAGGTGAAGATAGTGCAAGAATGTGAGGCAGAAAGAGCAAAAGAGACAAATAAGAAGACAAAGAGTTAGAGAAAGTGAGGAAATTAGAGAATAGGAAGAGAGAGTTAGAGTAAGAACAAAATATGATTAAAAAAAGAGAGAGAGAGAGAGAGAGAGAGAGAGAAAATTAGAGGCAAATATAATGGAGATTGCCAGAGTGGTAGGAAATATGCCAGTGAGAGGGTGGCCCCGAGAAAACTAAGAGTGCAAACAGGACAATGAATCAAAACCCAGAGCACTCGCACTCCGCCACCGCATATGGTCAATCAGCAAGCGGAATGTCAGTGAGGTCACAGCACCAAGGAAGAAACACGCACAAACACGACCACCCGCATGCGAAAAGCATTCCTGCAAAACCAACTCAAACATGAGGTAAGAGTCTTACTCCATTTTTGTGTTTTCTCTAAATAAATAAAATATGGTTCAAATCACAAAAAATGACAAATCTATACAAAATTAAATATGTACCCACAATATCTACAGTTAGTAATAAATTATGATTGTTAAATACTTAAGGCATTTCAACGGACAAAACCCTGTGTAAACTATCAACGCGAGCCAACATCCACCAATCAGCACACAAGAAGCGAGGCTGGAGAGGAAGGGATCGAGTTAAAACGAAAACCTCCTTGGCAGCAAACAAAATTTACTTTTGGGAAGCACTTTTGTGAAAAAAAATAAATAAAAATAAATAAATATAAATACAAATTAGTGTTACATCCATATAGGATGATATGGACATTGTAATATGGCATGAATAATATCTCTGTCATGGATCTATTTGGGTTAAGCTAAGTGAGAGGCTTGAGTTTCTGGATAAAGTGAAACATTTGAAGTTACAGAATTTCTGCTTTTGTATTGGTTGTCCTGTTACACAACAGTAAAAGACCCTGACTACAAAAAAATTAAATAAATAATAACAATAATAATAATAAACATTCCTCATTTATGCATTCATCTTAGTAACCATTTTATCCTGGCTGGTGTCACGGTAGATACAGAGCCCATTCCAGATACACTGGGCATGAGGTGGGAAAACACACTGCATGGGACACCAGTCCATCACCGGCCACCATACACACGCATATTCACACACTCTTTCACACCTAGGGACAATTTAGCATAGCCAATCCACCTACCGGAATGTTTTTGGGAAGGTGGGAGGAAACCAGAGAACCCAGCAGAAACAAAGTAAACATGAGGAGAACGTGTGACACTCCACACAGTCAGTAATCCAAGGTCAGAATCAAACCCAGGACCGTGGAGCTGTTTGGCCGCTTTAGCCAAATGCATTGAATTTTAATTTTTAAAAAGATACCTATTTGCAGTCTTACAATGAACCTTGTACCATGGCAGGTTCAGTAAATGCAAATGTTAAAAAATTAAAAGAGAAAGCAATATAAAAATATAAGTAGTTAACAATCCTCGATCCTTGTTCCGTCCCCTTGCTTGCATGCAATTGGTGGATGCTCCTCCATCACAGCACATTCTAAAACAGTTGTTCTAGCAATACAGCATAGCAACCAACATAGCAACCAGCATAGCGACCAGCATAGCGACCACGAGGGGAGACCCGTCACGCACAAAAAAAACACACACACAGTTTAATATACAAGCTCTGCTGCCCCTCCCCTCTCTCCCCCCCTCAAAACACTGCATGTTTAAATACCAATAATAAATAGTTTAACCATGGCAATAAAGCACCAGAGAGAGGCTGGGCGCTTTAGCTACGCTCACATGTGCTTCTTCAGTAGGCATTTTGGGTCAAAGATCATGGCAGGGTTTCACGTACACACACACACACACACGCCCACACACACACCCACACAGGCAAACACACACCCACACACACACCCACACACGCTACATCAGTCTGCTAGTGTTACAGATCATCACAGCTTAAAGGGGCTAATTTACACTCATGCAGAATTATTTTCCACAGACACACACACAGTCACACACACCCACAGCCACACCCACAGCCACACCCACACACATTCAGGCGTACACTTACAGAACAGCCCAAACACAGAGGCATGCAGCTACTACATTGGAGAGCCCCGCCCTCTATCTACACACCCACCAATCACAATCTCCCCTTGTCTCCTAACTTCCTGGATTGGAGACGTTTGTGTGCCCCCCCCCCCCCCCCCCTCTGCCCCCCCATGTAAATAAATTCTGACAGATGCTTCTGTTATGTTTCTTTTTTTTTTTTTTTTGCTTTCTTTCTTTGTTGTTTTTGTGTGTAATTTTGGCTTTTCTATAAGAATGTTAGTGCACAGCTAACTAATTTCTATGATCCTCCACATTGAAGCACACACACAAGGTATGCACACATGTCTCACACATACACACTACTGAAATAGCTGCAGCATGAAAGAAATGCGCACACACCTGCTCTCAAGCAGCAGTTAAGCATATGTGTGTGTTGTCTGCAAGCTCTGAGTCTTGCAGACCCTGACTAGAGCTTGTATAAAGACTTTCATTAGGGGCATGGCTTTAGAATTACACAAACACACACACACACACAGAGATGCTACTAATACACACAGAGACCAGATTACTCTTAATATCATTCTTACATTACTCTGTAAAACCTGTGTGTGTATGAGAGAGAACAGTAATAGAGTCTCATTGTCTCAGTAAAGTGTATGTATGTATGAGATAGTCACTGACTTGATGGATCATGTGTGTGTGTGTGTGTGTGTGTGTGTGTGTGTGAGACTGTTGTACACATAAGATATAATGCATAACTGACCCTGTGTATATAGGCAGAGAATGTAGTGTATGCCACTATGTACACTAGAGAGAGCATATGTGTGTGTTTGTGTGTGTCTGTCTATATTTAGGCTTTGTCTATATTTCATGGCATGAGTGTAAATGGGTTTTGTGTTTATGAGTAGAAACCGTTGGCATGAGGTGTATGTTCCTGTGCTCATTTCTGAGCTGTGTTTGTGTGTCTATGTGCTTCAATTCATAAATGGGAACTGAGTCAGCATGTGTGTGTTTCAGCTCTCAGGTGTGAGCTGTGTCTGGATGTCCACTCTGCATATGGGACACTTCCTGCTGGTGGCCAACCACTGATCCACACACACCTGATGAAAGAGGTGCATGCAGGGTAATCGCCTAGAGAGAAAGAGAGAGAGAGAGAGAGTATAAATAACACGATGATGTAGACAGAAGTTGTTTTTACATGAAAGTGTGTGTGTGTGTAGCACAAATTCAGGTCTGTAGTTAATTTCTAGAATAACGTGCACCTCTGGCTGTGTAGGATATTTCTTATATATTATCCCCTATACTGCAGAAAAAAAATACATAGATGTGGAAAAACTGACATCTTTGATATAGTCAAATGTATCTAGTATTTCCTGTTATAAGATTACGGTAAACCAAATATATGATTATTAAACCTATTTCTAGACTTTTTTTTTTTTTTTTTTTTACTAATTTCAAGCTTGAAATAGTCTTGTTCTATTGGCAGTAATGTTTCTAATTTTAAACATATGTATCAATAAAGAAGCAAGATTATCTGTCAGTAGAATAAGAAAATCTAAAGCTTGCACAGTTAAAACCATCTAATAGAAATATTTGATATGTTTGCCCATATTAAATATATTTTCACTTACTAAGATATAATTTTTATGTAAATTCTAGAGAGAACATGAGGAAGATCCATATTAAAAACAATGAAACTAATTGTCCTTCCTATCAGGAAAGAGTCTTAATTTTTCATTATATATATATATATATATATTACAAATTTGTGATTTGTAACCATTTTCTTAGCTTGATCGATTTATTAATGATTGTAGGGCTTCATCATGAATACATTTATATACACACAAATACCTTAAGCATTCTGTGTAATGCAAAGCTTTTGGAGAAAATCTACTAAATTATTATTATTATTATTATTATTATTATTATTATTATTAGACCTAAAAAGAGGTAGTGCAGTAGATCTCCTACACTAACCATAAGAATGTGAGTTCAAGACCCAGGAGCTACTGTTAACCTTAAGCAAGGCCTCTATATATAGTATAGATAAATAGATACTATAAATAGTATCTACCTTTAAACATACTGAAGTATTCAAGAGAAAAATGTAAATATTTTCAGCTGCTCAAAAATGAACAATCCAGATATTTATTCATTCATTCATTGTAACTTTAGTTCATAAAGTTCGTCTTTCCTCAAAGTTAGAAAACTTTGTTTAACTTTAGCAGCAGCTGGTTTTCAAAATTGTTTGAGTCAAGCCTAGCTCTTCGGGGACTGAAAAGTATTCCTGGTGTGCTGACGAGTAGTAATTAAAATGGAACAGGTCGCAGGTGGTGTGTTCTGTGCCAGTTAATGCAAGACCAATTAGCACGGTTGTGTGCAGTTTCATCTGACATTGATGTGAATTTGATTGGATGTCTTAAAAAAAAAATAAAGCAGCTGGATTGGGCAAGAGAAAGATAGACCAAAAGGCGTGGTGTGTGAGATTTGTAAAGACAAACTAAATGAAACTGTGTAGTGTGAGAGTTAGATACTTAGATAGATACCCCCAGGAGTGTGCTTCATACCTGACATCCTCGCCATCTTCCAGCATGGAGAGACAGATGGTGCATTTCTCGTCCACATCAGACTCCTCCTCATCATCACACAGCTTCATCTCCAATGGCTTCCTCTGCAAACACAATAATATAGTTGAGAGATGAAGGACAACATGGGAAGAGTTGTTGATTTTTCTATATTTGTTCATTTCTTTTCAAAGTGTGTATATGTGTGGGTATATATGTACCTTCTTGTACTTGTGAGGGAAGGTAAACCTCTCAATGGTGGTCTGGATGGCTCCTCGGCTCACGCTGCCCAACCGATCCTCCAGCTGAAGCAACTCCTAACACATACACAATTATCAGCATATGTGCCTTGAAATTTGGTCATTTTAATTAGCTGGTTTACGCAGTGTGTCACATAAGGTGCATGTTTATGTGTTACCTCATAACTCTCCCGTACAGCAGAAGCATGTCGGCTGGGGCTTAAACTCTGCAAAGCCAGTAGGTGCAGCTGGGGATACGGATAATTCCTTACCTCATGGACAACCTGCACACAAAAGTACAGTTCATGGTCAACCAATAGAGAAATAGCCATGGCACATGATTATTGTCACATGTCACATCTGGGATAGTGGTGGCCCAGTGGTTTAAGGCTTTTACTGATCAGAAGGTTGGGGTCCGAGCCCCAGCACCACTAAGTTGCTACTGTTGGGCCCTTGAGCAAAGCTCTTAATTCACTATGCTCCAGGGGCACTGAATCATGGCTGACCCCAAACTCCTAACAAGAATTTCAATGAACTGTAATGTATATGTGTCAAATAAAGGCTTTCCTTCTGCTTGGAGCTTCTGCTTCTGAATACTTGTGCCTCACTTTCTGCTGCTGTGAATGGTTCCACATGAACACCCTGAAAATTACACTTTCAAAAACACTTTATGGCTAAATCCTGTCCATGTTCAGTGGGTAATCTCACCTGGATACTGTAGACTTGTACCTAAGAACTGCTGCTGTAATTATAAAAATTATGGTGCTCATAATGAACATCCTTTCAACACACTGAGTACTGTCTTTATAGTAAACAGTTGAGGAAGAAGCATAATGTATAATCCCACTATCTGGTGTCACCCAGAAGAGGATAGGCTCCCTTGAGTCTGGTTCCTCTTAGAGTTCCTTGTGTCATCTCAAGGGTTTTTTTTTTCTTGCCACTGTTGGCCCTTGGATTGCTCAATAAGGACCTAATTTTACATCTGGCTTTCTGTAAAACTGCTTTTTAACAATCTCTATTGGTAAAAGAGCTATATAATTAAAACTGAATTGAATGTGTCAGCTCACACATACATAAACACATAAAATCCAGAAGTGTTTTTATTTTGTTTGTTTGTTTGTCTGTTCTTTTACAACTAGTAGTTTTAGTTGAGCAAGGTTTTTGGCTACATTATGTATATCTGATAAACTTTCCCACATTAAATACAGTCATACTCACATTCTCTTTTACTCCCACTTGCCTTTCTCATACACACACACTTAGTACTCACCACTTGCGTAGACGAAGTATTCCGGGGAAAGTGGTGCATTCTGGGAGAGGCTAAGTAGTGCTGGTAGGGCTGTGGAATCTGCTGCAGTGAGTACTGATGGGACAAACCAGCATCCACGCTCAGGTCCCTGACAGAAAAACATAACGCCCATGACAAGAATTAGAGGCGGTAAGTGCTGATCAGTGCCCCTCATTCGTCAGTGCTTGTAAGTATATATATGTTTGAATGTGTTTGTGTGTGTATTTGTCTAAAACTCACCAGTCTGTGCCCTCTGCCAGGTATCTGGGCTGTTGTGTGATTGGCGGAGGAATGTGCATGGGCGGGGAATAATCATATCCTGGGCGTAACCGGTGTGTGTTGAGAGGAACACGCTCTTGTGTGCGTCTGTCAAAAAACAAACAAACAAAAACCAAAAACAAACAAACAAAAAAGATCTTTAATATTATGTAATTTCTTTTGTTTGTGTTCATGTGCTGGTGCTACTATAAATATGTGCATACCTGAACTGCTGTTCTATGTGTATGTGTATGTGTGTATTCACTATGTGCCTCTGCACTACTGTAGCTTTTGTATAAGGGGTTGCTATGGTGGTGTACCTGCGCTGCAGTAGCTGCTGCTGTATGAGGTATTGCTGCTGTAAGGCCTGAGGTAGGAAAGTGGGTGGGACTTCCTGGTACTGCGGGGCCGCAAGGCCAGTTGGCGGAAACTCAGTAGGAAGGGGTGTGGCCAGGTGGAAATGTCGGCAGGATGTAGCATGGCTGTGTTGGTGCCTGCTGAAATGAGTACCTGCACACAACAACCAATCACAGGTTGCCGAGTCAGAATGATCGTTCAATGACCAGTCCTATTGGAGCTCAGAGACAGTGTGAGAACAGCCAATCAGAGAGCACACACATCAGAAACTGCATGCCCTCAGGAGTCCCAGATTGTCAATATTTTGGTGCTATCATGACTCGTATGACACCAGTCACCTGATTCATGTGTGTTAGGAGCTCAGATGCAACAGAAACATATATATCTGTGGGCCCCTGAGGGTTGGACTGGGAAACTATGCTCTAGTGGATTTGGTCAAATGTAAACACAACAAAAAGTACTTTTAAGAAGCAGCAGAACATCCAACCAAGAACCATCCAACCATCCAATTGTGAAATTGAATCACATGATAGTGAAGCAGTGATGTTACCTGTCACATGATCAACAGTTACAAGTGCATAAATGAACATAAGGTACTATATTGACTATAATTATATATTTTATAATTTTAATTTAATGAATGTTTATTTTTATTACTCCTTGAACACTTCTTGCTTGCTGCAGTAACCTGTGAACTTCCCTCTGCGTTTAAAAAAGTGACCTATCTATCTATCTATCTATCTATCTATCTATAATACTTAAATACTCAAGTAATACAATGATACTTCCATCATAAAAATATTTCTCATGCACAGTATAAAGTTTAAAGAAAATAAAGATATGCTTTAGTTATGTAGCCACAGACAATTCTGGAAATCAGCATCCATTCTTAAGGAACATTCAACGCTGGTATCAAAAATTAATGCTCAGATTCAGAGTAGGGTTTCTGTGTGTTCTGAGAATGGTTCTTCTGGAAATGGTCATAATTCCAGTGTGGGCCGTGACTTAGACTGAACTGTGCCAATTCAATTTCTATACTGTATTAACCCACTAGACTGGCATGTCTCGTATGAAAATAAAATGTAAACAAGCTTAAAGACAGGTACCAAATCTATTTTACTGAGTGTAAACAACAAAGCTGATGATCCTTGGAGTGAACTTTTAAACCCTATTTGGGGTGAACAAATTAGTAGTCCAGGCTATTCATTTTTGTCTTCATAGTTTCCTGATGTATATACAATCTCAGCATCCAGAGAAAGAAAATAAACCCTACTTCCTATTGACTTTTGCAGAACAAAATGTGTTATTTGATATGTAAGTGCCTCACAGTGGTGTGATGCTCCTTAATGCTGTAACTAAATGCGTCTGAATCCCACCACCTGCTGTATTACACACACTGGACGAGACACGTCTAGAATGGCTTTTACTAGGCAGATAATCTTTTCAGAATCACGAACATGCATGTATGTGGAAACACCGACAAATCGGTGAAAAATAAAGTCCAGTGCAGTGCTGTCATATAACTCTCGTGCTACATGCACAATATGTCACACCTTGCACATAAACATATCAAGAGAAACTAAAGACACTGGTCAGACACAATAATATATTTACTTGTGAGCGCTCACCAGTGACTTGGTGACTTTTTTTTTCTTTCAAGGGTGCATGTTCTACGTTAAAAGTTCTACTACTACTTAGCAGGATATGAACTAAGGCTACATAGTCTCCTCTCTGGGAATGCGTATACTGATTTGTTTCACTTGGTCTGTATTAATGCACTGGGCTAACTAATTAAATAGGTTTCTCACCTGAAAACATGGGAATGGGCAGCAAACTTTAGTTTTCACTTGGCCAGTGGGCTAGCTAATGAATTTATCATTTGCCCACCACTGTTTCTGTAACAGTATCTCTAAGTGTGAGATTTTGACTTCGGTTGTAATCCGTCACACACTGGACAAGACACAACATTCGCAGATGGTGAGAAACAGGTGAAGGAAGAGTGAGAGACAGAGTAAGAGAGAAAGGGGAGGGGAATGGCCAACAAAAGCCATGGTTTTGCAGCTGCTGCTTAAAGTTACACTAAGGTTTGGGTAGGACTCATACACTGTACTGTGCACTAGGCTATACTGGATGTCAAATGGAAATTTGCCACTGGCAAGTAACAACTAACAACTGGTCTGTGTAGAATTGACAAAATCTTGTTTGACTTTCAGTATTATATCAGCATTAAGGGTAGAACAGTATGCAGAATTCAGTATCTGCTCACAAACTTAATTTACATTTATGTATCACAGTATAGGATCATACTGGTACATCATGACATTCTTAATTACCTTTAATTGGTGAATGCTGGTAACACATGAAAGGCAAATTTCCAAAAACGATTACAGTTCCAAGAAGGTGTAATCAGTATTATGGTTGCTTTAATCCATTTAATCCATTAAACCAATTTTCAGTTTAAATGCTGCAGGTGAATGCATTAAGTTGACCTCAAGTGTCAGCTGTATACTACTGAACTCTTTCATAAATCAATTTTACAGTTAACATATAAATTAAGACTACATTAAATGTGTATGGGTTATAGGTATGTACATTTACTGTAAATATGGACTTTAATCTAATTTTCATAATATAGCTTTATTTCCATGGTTTTTTTTTATCTTAGTTTTAATTTTTTCAAGCTCTGATGCTAATGGTCACTACATTTAACTAGATACAGTATATTTTCTGCACTCACTTGCGTGTGCAAGGATTAATAGAAAAACAAGAATTAATAGAAATCAGTAGCAGAAATGCACAAAATAGAACTTACCTGCTTGAACTTGCATATTTAGAAGTCAAAATGCAATCATTTGCTGGCATTCCTTTATTATATATTAATGTGGTGCACACAGAATTGCTAAGATTTTTGTGTTTAAGAAAGTGGCCAATTTCAGGAAAAGGTAGTAGTGGCAATGAGTGACATTTAGCAGGATCATACTAACTGATAATTAAAAGTATTGCTTAAAAGAAAATTTCAACATTTCTGGATGTTTCACAGTATTTTATAACAAACACGCATGCTTCTTGAATAAGATTAAATGTCTTCCAATATCCCTCCACGCAGTATCTCTGCAACGATATCTTCACATATCTTTTATTGTTATTTCTTTAATTATTTTGATATTTAACAATTGTGACATCAGTATAACATGATTCTATTTTGGTCAAAATTGAGTTAACTACAGAAAATTCATTCCTTTGGGTAACTTTATTCTCCTCTGCTGTTAATATTTCACTGTTTAGAGTCTTTGGTGTAATATTTGAAACGTTCTATCCCCATCTCACACATAAACCTAGGTTTTTATAAGTCTTTATCTGCCAGCCAGGCGTCATCAAGGATAAACATATGATGAATGCAACATTAGAAATGGGTGGTCAATATCCACTTTCTATTTATATTCTGACAGAAAAAAAACAGCCTTCAAATCTCAGTATGGCAAGCTGGAGGAGAATGTTTTAGGTGTAGATATTGTACATCTGCTTCATAAGAGTAATAAAAAGTACAGTATACAAAACAGGTAAAGTACTACTCTACTGCATTGACTGGCTTTATGTTCTGGCACATTGGATCTAACGTATTTTAATTTTGTTAAATGATTTACAATGAAATTGTAGGAACCACTTCCGATTTTAAGAAGTGAAATTGTATTTTAGATGTTAGAGAACACATTCAGTGAAATCATTATGCATGATCATAATGGTCTTAATAGATTCAAATGTCTCTCATTACCATTTATTAGTTTTGTAATGACATTTAGAGATAAGGTCACAAAATGCTTGAATCAGATTCTCATACCCTTCAGTGCTCTTCAGTGCAATGATGTTACAAATACTGTCATATTGTCTTTACTCCAATAATTGGTGTAGTCATTCATTCATTCAGAGTAATGCTTTGTCAGGGTTGTGGTGGAGCTGAAGCCTATCCCATGAACACTGAGTGTAGGGCAGGAATACACCCTGAATGGGATGCCACTTCATCATAGGGCATCTCACACACGCATTTGCACACTCACTTTCAAAAACGCCGCACAGACAGTAACCCAACCTCAAGATTGAATTGGGGACCCCAGAGCTGTGAGGCTGCAACACTAACTGTCACCCCTCCACGCCACCAATGACTGCATAATGTTAACCCATCATTAGCCTGAAGCTTCCAAATGAAAATCATCCGAATGATATGGTTCAGCTAGCATGTGGTGAGCTACGTAACTGGATACCTTATTAATACAAAAGATAAAAGCAAATAACTAATAGTTATATTTCTTGGCTATATATACATACACACACACATCTCTTAACTAAAAGTAGCTTATTAGCTAACTTTAAATAATAGACCGTTACATGTCTGTCTGGCCACATTAAATTAGCTAGCAAAATTTATGAGGAGCACTTCTGGAAATCTTGTTGAAGATCATCTAATTATACTAGTTAATTTTATATATACATAAACACACAGTAACTATAGCTGGAATGACAGTACAGTTCTACTTGACTTGAAATCCATAAATTCAAATTCAGCGACCGTCTTCAAATATCAGGTTAGATTACCTTACCTAGGTGTCTTTTGTTGCTTTCTAAATGGGGTTGTACTCTCAGGAGTGTAGAAACACTGATTGTAAAAGTATTTAGAAGTGTATGTGACAGCAAGACTGTGTACAGTGCCTTGTATAAGCATTTACTCCCCTTGAACTTTTCCATAATTTGTTATAACCGGGAATTGAAATGGACTTAATTGGAATTATATGTCATGAATATATAAAAAATAGCCCATAATATTGACGGTTACTTAGAGAAGCAAGCAAGACGCTAAGGTGAACACTGAAGGAGCAGGAGAGATCAATGTGTCAGATGGGAGGAACTGTTTAGAGGCCAGCCATACCACAAACACTCCACAAAGCTGGGCTTTATGAAAGAGGAGTGAGTCATATGAAATCCTGTTTGGAGTTTGCCAAAAGACAAGTTAGAGACTCAGCATACATGTGGCAAAGGGTTCTCCGGCCTGATAAAACTAAAACTGAACTTTTTGGCTTTGGCACAACACTGCTCATCACCCTGAGAAAACTATCCCCACAGTGAAGTAAGGTGGTGGTAGCATAATAATAAGAGTTAACATTGGCCTCTTGGTTTCTTCTCTGATTAAAGTTCAGGATATTTGTTCTAACCAAACCCTGATTGACAGATTTCTAGAACTTTGTCCTGGACTTCTTTTGATAGCTCCATGGTCTTCATGATGCTGTTTGTTTAGGTGTTCACATGTCTTTAAAGGACATGGTACCATGGTGTCAAGATTCCCCTTTGTTCCAAGATATCAAATACTACAGTGCCTTGCATAAGTATTCACCAAACAAACAGCATCATAAAGCCCACAGCGCTATTAACACAAGTCCAGGGAATGATCTGGAAAAGTCTCAATCAGGGTTTGGTTATTCAAAAAAAAATAAAAAATAAAAAATCTCAAACATCTGACAGAGCACCACTATTTTAAAAAAATTAAAGAATATGCCTAGAGGATGCAGTCCATGAAATGGCAGTGCCCAGGTAAGGAGGTAATTAGAAAGAGAAGCAACTGGAAGCCAAAGGTAACTCTGAAGGAACTGGAGAGAAGCACAGCTCAGATGGAAGGTGATGTTCACTGGACACTCATAGCCCGGACACTCCAAAAGGCTGGGCTTTATAGACGAATAGCAACTCATATGAAATCCTTATTAGGGTTTGCCAAAATGCTCTCAGCCTATATGTAGACAGATTCTCTGGTCTGACCAAAATTGAACTTTTTGGCCTTGGTACCATCATTGTTAATCACTCTGAGAACTCCATCCTCACGGTGAAGCATGGTAGTGGTAGCATCATATTTACAATTACCCTTGGTTTACCTCTTGTTTGCTTCTCTGTCTAATGCCCTCCATACCCTGTCAGTGTCTTTTTGGTGGACAGCCTCCCTAGGCAGAGTTGCAGTTGTGCCACATTATTCCCATTTTTTAATAATGGATATTTCTGGGATTAGTTTATAACCAAACTCTAACTGATACAAAACTTTGTCCCAGAAATCTTTTGATAACACAGAGGTCTTTGTGTCGCTATTTGTTTAGGTACATTCTCTAACAGATCCTGGGGCCTTCCAAAAACAGTTGTTGAGATCATATTGAGCTCATGAGTCACTTTAATTTCACACAGGTAGACTCCATTCAACTAATTATGTGACTTTTGATGGTTGCACTAGAGCTAATTTAGAGTGTTTCACAGCAACAGGGGTGAATACTTCACAATCACAACATTCACATTTTTAAAAAAAAAATTGAATAATGTTGCAAACTATAGGTGTCCGCAAACTTTTGGCAATATAGTGTCTAATCCCAATGAGGTCCATTTCAGTTCCCGATGGTAACACTATAAAATTTGGAAAAGTTCATCTTCTATTATTGAACACCACCTTCGCATTTGATAATAAAAATCAACTTCCAGGCCTAAACGTATGAAAAACATTATCTTGAAATTTGAAATCTTGAGGCATCCAAAACTTTTAGCCATGTTTGTAACACAAAAGGATCATGTGCTTGCAGAGGAGAGAAATAGGGAGATAAATTAAGGAAATAAAAGAGACAGATGTAAATGGAGATGTTTGTGGACTAAGTGGATGTGAACAGAGCGCCTATATTTTTGTGACAGTAGGTTTCCCATGATTCAGCTTGGCAAGTGAGAGGAGCTGAGAAATGAATCTTGGGGAAGGGGCCAAAGAGGCCAAATAACTGGAAAGGAGGTGGGGTTTGAAGGGAGGTCACATGGAAATCAGCAGAGAACACACTGAAGGTTAAGGAAAAAAACTACAGTCTTTATTGGAAAATATTAGTATGAGTGGAACCATGTGATACGAATAATAAGAAGAATATTTCCATGCAAATAAAAAGAAGAGCCAACCATGCTCCATAAGGTTAAAACAACAGAAGCAGCATCCAATGGGTAGATGTGTATGCTACAGCACATATCAGTACAGCAGGACATCTCTACACAAAGATACATTGGAGTTTGCTGTTCAAATGTCAAAAGAAACAAAATTTTTAAGTAATGAAAAATAAACATGATCATGCATTGAAGAGCCTAATACACAAACAGAAAGCCAAGAACCACAACCAAAGAATTAAAGACATTTCAAAACTCTAGGAAGATTTCTACAGCAGTGCAGTTCTAGGGATTCCTGTAATGTGGATGGCGTTCGCTGCGGCCGAGCTTGAGGCACTAGGAACACTAGTGCAAGGCTAAACATATGAGGATTGGTTAGCAGAAATAAGACTAGGGTGACATTTGGTATGCTTAGTTCTGGTAAATAGAAAATTTAAGGAATTAAAGGAATCTGTAGCCAAGATCTTTAGCATGAAAGCTTGCTGCCTGGTTTTCTTTTAGCAAAGTCTTAATTTTCATCTTTTATCATTGTATATGACATTACCGCTATACTGCATAGTAAATTACTACATTTACCTGTGTATTTTCTCACAGTGCAGCATTTTGACCATAATAAAACTGACATTTGGCCTGAAAATGATAGATGCGATTCTGCCTTTAAAAAAATCATAGAAAATACTTTTGTTGCTTCTGGCTAGGACAGTCTTTATATCACAAGGTCAAAGACTGCTTACACTACCTACGAAGACTCATCCTGAATGGAATGGAATGCAGTGGTAGTGGGGTCTTCTTTATATGTTTTTAATACCCCAATGTTGCTGAATTCTTGACTCTTATTGGTCAGAAGGTGTTGATTACTTTTCTATTACAGCAGCTCTGCTGGTTGCAAGGTAAATCACAGGTTTATATTAGCCTCCTCTTTCTAATATTTGTACATAACAACTCATTCCCAGGGACATTCACATGGCAGATGCTCCACATAAACTAAGTGTAACAATAAACAGATTAAAAAAAAGCAATCACATTTTCCCCAATTAAAAATGTGTTATTTTAAAAAAAGAAAAACGTATAACCATTCACATGTACGTTTATTTAAAAGTTATGGAAGAGTGTTCAGCTTCAACACTTTGTAACAGTCAGTAAGTTTTCTGCCATGGGAAAGTCTTCAGGACAGAGGATTACGTATCTACCATGTTCACCTCACACTCTTGTTCCATCTACGAAGTATAATGACTGACTACTTGGTTGAGCTTTGCTTTTTTACAAAGGGCATGGTGATCTCTTAATATTTTTAATCACTCATGCTTTGAAGATTTGGAACTGAATCTGTTTGGAACAGTCTGAATCTTTCCACTTTAATTCTGTTGGTTGCAACAGAACTCAGAAAGTGAAAAGCCTTCACTACAAAGACTGCTGGCCCTCAGGACAACAAATCGGATCATTTTCAGTTCAAATGGATCCACTTAATGTTTTAATTGATTTGGAACCATGTGCCAAAGGCTTGTGCTATGGTTATAAATATGCCAATGTAGTGCTTATTAACATGAACAGCTGAAGCTCAGTGACTACCATTCAGTGCTTGTGACAGGAAGGTTAGAGTTGCTGAACTCTCAATCCTTAAAGACAGGCTAAGATATCTGATCTTGGCTTTGTACAAGTGCTTGAACGCCTGGATGAAAGCACTTAGGAATTCTGATCGGCTCGTATGTGGCTTTGGCTATTGAGATATTTTCAAGAATAAACACAAATTTACTCAGGACAAGAAGCGAACGCATCCACTTCACAGAAATTTACAGGCTGAAAAAAATGTAAGTCTATATGCCATTGCTGAGGAAAAATAAAAAAATGGGACAATCACAATGATAATTGTAGACTGCTACAATGGGTTATCATTAACCATGACAGTTCTGAAACCAAGACAGCGGTGTTTTCTCAAAAAGAAGAGAAAGGAGTGTGTTATTCTGCAGTCGCACACAGAAGGATACTGGATGAGTGGGAAGAAGGTTGGTTTTTGGTTTTTAAATGCCAATGTCGTCTTCGGATGGAAAGAGGGGATGGAGGCAGAGGGAGGCAGAACACAGGCAGAGAGGCGATCGCTATAGCTACACAATGGAAGAGGGGAGAGAGGAAGACAGATAGACTGAGAGAAAGAGAAAGAGAGAGAGAGAGATAGAGAGGAATTGGAGTGATGCGGCATGTAGCGGCGGCCTCCGGACTATGGAACAAGGAAGGGTAAAAAAACAAGAAAACAGAAAACACAAGCACAATGAAATGCTACTGCATGACCTGTATAGTATGTACATCACAGTATTATTAGATAAACAGCACAAATCCTGTATTATTATTTGATCTTAAATAGCACTTTTTTATTGTGTCTTTTTTCTGAGAAGCTTTAAATCTGCTGTAGTAATGAGTGTTTTCCTGTATATCTGGGTCTTGTGTGGTATTGAGTATTCAGTAGCATTATGATGAGGGATTTCTGATGGCAGCATTCATTGCAGTGCTCAGTGTTTAATAATGCATTATCACCACAATTTATCTAAAGACGCAAAACGGCCATTTCTCTCCAAATAATATTCAATGAGGAAATCACAGACTGCAGCTGGGACACAAAAGATGTGTCCTGCACTGTTGTTTTTAAATCAGATGATTAAATCAGATGATTTGAAGTGCTTTTACATGTCTACAGTATCAACTCAATAACGCTGCAGGTTTAGAGCAGATAGATATTGCTATTGTTGGGTAGAGATGCTCAAACAAACAAACAAATAAACAAACAAACAAATAAATAAATAAAAAGGTTGCATCGATCAACCTCTGCTAATGTTAGCCGACGTGCCTCATCTTTTCGCCAGTGCAATGTTAGAATTCCAAATGGCTGACTGATTAGTGCACTAAGTAGGGTATACACGCCGCTAAGCCTGTCCCTATGTAGTGCACTGATATAGGGAGAAGAAAGCCGTTTAGGGTTTGGCTGCTGTCGTTGTCGTTGTCGTTGCCATTAGCGAGCTCGTTTCGGCGCTTCTTTAGTAAGTATTGTTAGTAAGAGTACTAATAATAATAATTAAAAAAAAACATAACGATACCTCTGCTTCTTACTGAACCAAACACGGGAAGAACCAGATATCCGACATGAACTAACACCATCCTGACTCCTTTTGCCCATGGACGCCTTCGGCTTCTCAAACGCAGGACCATTCAAAACGCAGCTGCCGAGACGCCGCGCGCACAAAGAGAGCGCCAGCCAATCAGCGCCCACGTACTCGTCTTCTGGAACCCCAGCCTCAGCCAATCGCAGTCATCAAAGCCCTGAGCGTCTCTGCAGTCATTCAGCACGACCATTCTAAATACTGCAGCCGAGAGAAGCAGCTGCTGCACGCACAAAGACCGCGAGCGCCAATCAGAGACCAGAGATCTACTTCCGGCAGCTCCACGTTCAGCCAATCGCGTGGCTGCCGGACAGCGCAGTGTGTTGTTGAAATTGCTATAGAGCCAAAAATACAGCGTGCTAGTGTGAATGACGTCAGCTCTGTGTGGGTTAAAAGAACACTGAGGAACCTGCTGTCAATTAAAGACAAATGATTCAATACTAATGTCCAAAAGTGGCCAAATACCACGACTTGTAAACCACTTTGGACAAAATCCTATCTGTCAAATTAATAAGTGTTAATGTAATAACCTCAGCCCTAATAAAAGAAAGGGTTCAACAAGACTAACACTGGATAACCCTCAGCTTTGTTCAGTGCCTGGAGGGCTGCTGGGTAGAATTCCTCTCAACTCAAGTGGGTGTGGATACAATTTAAAGAATAAAGCCAATTTCCTTAGGATGAGGTTGATTACACCACAACAGCAAATAGACATTATTTTAAGATAAGATAAGATAAGATAAACTTTATTGATCCCACAGTGGGGAAATTCACTTATCACAGCAGCTCCCAGGCAGTTAAAGTGCAGGAAGAAAGAAAAGGAAGTGATTATCTATTGCCATTTGCTATATGCAGCTGAAAGTAAATAAATAAATGTAAATAAATACAAATATTAACACTAAAGCTTGTTGAACTGAAATGTCCAAAGGAAATGTGAGTGGTGGGCTTCCCTGACCATAGCAAACCCCATATGGCAGCTTTTGCCCATCCCCCATTCCCTCACACACACACACACACACACACACACACACACACACACACACACACACACAGAGGTCTGATTATCTCTGCTCCTTCTGTTCAGTCTGCCAGACGCAACACATGGTGCACAACCCCCTACACACACACACACACACACACACACACACGCATAAATCCTGATACTGTACTGAAACATAATTAACAAAGAACAAAAAGAATTAACTTTATTGTTTACTGTCTACATATACTGTATCTGCAGCTGTGTAATTATAGCTAGTAATAATAAAGCAATTACATTTTGTCAGCACACTAATACACAAACAACCAAAGCAATGGTCTTACCATATCGCACAGCAAAAAGTTTGAAAAACTGTTATATTCACCTTCGGTCATTTGTGGTCTATTAAAGTTGACACAAGACCAAACAGGATTTTGGGGTTCTAATTCTGCTAGAATATTTTTGATAATTGGTTTAATTTTTTTAATGAATGGTGTCTATTTTGTACCATATATAAGTAGCAGCAGACACAAATACAAAATCAAATAAATATTTAGCAGGGGAGGAAAATACCTGAGTGACTGTGCTTCATTCCTATACAAAATGATAAGTATCATTTTGGCATATTTATTCTTTGGAACTTTACTTGAGTGTTTTCAAATTGAATAATTGTACTCCTACTTACATGTACAACAAAAAAACATAGTTTTTACTCCTCACATTTGTATTTAGTCCTTAAAAGTACTCATTACAAATCACAAAGGTCTCTTCTTCTCTCATCCACCCAATGACTGTACGATATACATATATCAGTCGATTCAGCTCAGTTTAGCATCTATACCAATCATGTTCATCAATATAAAAAAAAACTATATTGACCTTCTCATGCTACACAATGTAGTTAACACAATGGCTATCTGTGTGTGTCTGGAAATGGATAAGCCTCTGTAGTGTTGAAATTGAGCATGAGTGCCCTGGCCCTGCCTCAGTAAAATGTTTCAGTATGCAGGAGTAAGCAAAGACTTGTATTAACTGAGGCATCTCAATCTAATTTAAGCTTTGCTAATTTCGTATTTAAATAAATTAGCCTGTTTTCTAATGACAGGCTAGACTAACATCAATTCCAGTAACTAACGTAATTTGCTAGGCAGTAAGTGAAATTCCAGCTAATGGTAAGTATTTTTTTCTGGTTTTACGCTAGATGCCCGTCCTGACGCAAACCTCCCCATGTTCCAGGCTTGATACCGGCACTGACAATGCAGTGGCTCGTACAACCCTCCACTGGCTGGGGTCGGTTCCCTTACTGGGAATCAAACCCAGGCCGCGGCAATGAGAGCACCGCATGCTAGCCACTGGTCCTTCTTCTTCTATTGGCTGCTCCTGTTAGGGGTCATCACAGAGGATCATGTGTGCCAGATGCCAGATACCCAGATGCCCTTATGCCAGGTGCCCTTCCTGACACAACCCTCCCCAATTTTATACGGGCTTGGGACCGACGCTGGGAGTGCTCTTTCCTGTGCCACTGCGGTTGGTTCCCCAGTCGGGAATCGAACCCAGGCTGCGGCGATGAGAGGACCACATGCTAGCCACTAGTCCCCTGGGGAAAATTCTAGCTAATGGTAAATATTGGTTATATACAGAATATTTTACTTTTGATTAATGCAATAGCAAACTACATAGCATTAGTCAAGCAGATTACGAGTAAACTTACAGACACTGAATGATGTTTTCAGGCAAAACAGAGTAGTTGCTTTAAAAATAATCTAAGTTTTAGATACACAATAAAATGTACTCTTAACACAAAAACCTGACATTAACTGAATTTCAGTGGTTAACAGCATTTACTCTTTAATACATGAGTACATTCAAAACTTTTTGACTTTCACTTCAGTACATTTTGACACAATATCTATACATTCTTTAGTCAGTACTTTTTCCACCCTTTATATTTAGTGTGACCACCATCCTTTTCCTTATAAAACTGCACCAGTTCTCGGGTACACTGCCATGGTTACAATTTCTTTTTTTAAATAAATCAGCTGATAGGTTATTTCAAGCATCTTGTACAACTTGCAGACATTGATGGTCTCACTTGCTCCTGTTCTGTAGTAATTCCAGACATCTTCAATGAAGTTTTTATCTGAAAAGTGGTCTATTAGTTTTTTAAAGGCATACAAATTTCCTGTAACATTTCAGGTTTTTTTGGACAATTTCTAAACATGTGAAATGTGGTATTTTCTCATTTATTTATTTATTTATTTTCTGGGGTTTTTTTTTTTTAAGTACAAAAGGAAGACATTAACACTATGACATGATACATATTGAATTATGCAGTAACCAAAGTGTTAAATATATCAATACTATTTATATTAAAACTCTTTACGGCATTCTTAATGAAGCTTTTCACTCTTGACATCTTCTCAGCCAGCTTCATGAGGGAGTTTCACCAACTGTTGATAAAGTTTCCAAATAGGCTGAGCCCCTCACTGCTTCTCCAAAGTCCTGAAAGAAAAGTACTTGTTTGGGGAAACAGTTAATTCTCTATTTACTATTCACTATTTGTAAATTTGTAAACATTGAATCTTTATTAAAATGTCTTTAACGCAATAAAATATATACATATAGTATTTCCAACTTTGGGACTGGTATTTATTTTTATGTGATATAGTATAACAATGTTAGTGTACTTATTTGAGTATATTATTTTTTACTCAAACCTATTATTCTGCACATTGTACCTCTTATTCCACTGATGCCTAGATATTGGTCCTTAATTTTTAAACTTAATTACATTTTAAAAAATAGTTAAGACAAAAAGTCAGTTATAATGGCACTTGTCGTTAATTTTAGATACTTTTATTTTTTTTTTTGCTTCACACCAAATCACAAACTTGAGGCACACATTTGAAATGAATAACTTTACACTCCACTCCGGTTCTATCAGTGCAACAGACTCAGCCCACATTAGCATACAGCTGTAGTGTGTGTATGTGAGGGGTTTTGTCCTGAGGAGTGAACAGACCAGCTGCCGAGCCCTAACCCCCACCCCACAGTGCCTGAAGGTCAAAGGTCATGAGCAGCTTTCTCACGATAGTGGCATGCTCTGATGATTTGTTAATAGGATATTCTGTGCATTAATAATAATCTCCATCAGAAACAACAGCTCGAGCACAGACAGTCCAACAAAAATAGAAAGCAAACATACACATTACTCTTTAAATAGCTTTATTAATCTTAAAATAGTTCCCTTTATTCTAATATTCATAAGTTCAAGGAAGTAGAGAACTTGGAGAAGCAAAAAAATATGTATTAACACATATTGTCCATAATTTAAAATACTGCCAAAAGGTTACAATGTGAGGAGAATAGATGGTGTACTGGGATGGTGTATAAAATCTAACTGATCCCTAACTCCCCTGTCTTATTGCTGTTGATCTGTTCGACAGCAGACTGATGACCAGCGTATGCACAGTTTTACCTGGACCTGATTAAATCATTCCCTTTGTCTAAAAGCAATGAGCTATACTCAGTTAGAGATGTTCCTGTAATTCATTAATTATTACATTAATTTATCTGCTGACTAAATTATTGACCTTGATACGTCCCTTGTGTGTTCACTGAGCCTCGAATGTAAACAACTCATCCATTCCTACTTAAAATGTGCGTTCAGAATCTGAAAAGACACCAATACATTTTTCCATCAGTATTCAAGAGTTTTCATCAGAAAAGTCAAAAGAATTCTCTGCAGCTTAGGTTCTCTCTGTTTGAGATAACCAGTGCTTCTTGAATAGTGTAGTGTCCTGTAATCTTTATTATACTAGCTGTATTAATATGTTGTGGGATTTTAAGGAAGCTAAGATCCTTTTTTTAACAGGTCTGGTCTTGCTTCCAGCTATCCAGCTCTTACTAACAGTAAGGAATGAAAAACATGATTGAAATGAAGGATGCCAGCTACATAGCTCAACAAACAAGAAAAAGGTGCAATTAAGCTTAGAGAGGGGTGAGCGGTGTTGTGGTGAGCCAAAAGGTGTAAAACCAACAGGAAATGGATCTATAACCTCTCTAAAAGGGCAATATGGACAAACAGAACAAGGTTTTTCCCAGCTCTGCATCCTGGATGACACATAACTCATCTCACTACAAGAACCAAAACAAACACTTTACATGCGCAATACATTACGTAAGGACTAAAACAGAATGCGGCATGTTGTTATAAGACACAGGTTCCCAACCTTGGCCCTGGAACATCCCCTGTCCTACACATTTTAGTGTTTTCCCTGCTCCAACACAGTCACTTCAACTCAGGAAGGACTTTTAATTAGCTGATTAGTTGTGTCAGGTGTGTTGGGAGCAGGCAAACACAAAAATGTGCAGGAAAGGGGGTACTCCAGGACCAGAGTTGAGAAACTGTGTTATAAGAGAATAATCAATGGCTGAATGATGTGATGCAGCCTGATGCAAAGTCCAACCTGAAGTTGATTATGTTCCAATAACGGCATTTATGGAAGTGTTTTATTCCTCCTATACCACAGCAATTTGCCAGCTATTAAAAATTTTAATTTATAAACGATCATACTTTTTAACCATTTATAGTTACAGTTAATGGTGTGGGACATCCACAAGACACATTAATTCCTGTCATCACTTACATTATAACTTCATAAACAGTTATTCCCTCACCAGCATCTTTCTTTTGTTACTGAGAAGCAGAAAAGTGTAACCTCTTCTGTCCTGAAGACTCTCCCATGGTGGAAGAGTTACTGGCCATTACAAAGCACTGACACCTGAGACTCCTTCAATTAATGTTAAATAGATGTTCCCTTACAGAAAGCTTCACCATATCAATGATTATTTCTTTGTTAAATAACAAAACATTTTAAAATTATTTTAGTATTAGGCTTAAAATACATGGATCATCCACCATACAAACCCCTGTGAAGTAGCTGTCACTATAGAAATGATAACATATTAGAATGAGTGCATTAAAATAAACCTGTCATAAGAATTATTGCTGGCACTACTATCAGAGTTGTTACAAAAAAAAAATTAGTTAAATACTTTCATTTCAATCAGATTTGCGAATTCAACAGTGCTGTGGTATAAGGTTATGTTTAGGTTCAAAATTAGTTTGAGAATCATACAAGATCTTAGTACATGGGACAAAATTTTCTTTTAGTACAGGATTGTCGTTTTTCCCTTCTCCAACACACCACATTCAGGCAATGAAGGTTTAGGAGCAGATCATTTGAACCAGATGTGTCTGACACTCCTAATATACGATCAGAAATTACACACAAGATGAGAACAACTGAGAGACATACACCTTATGGTTTTGCATACCACTGTGCAAAGCTAATTGCTGTATCAGTAACAGCATACTTTTGTTTCTGTGGACAAATCCACATCATATGCAAGCGAGACAAATATTGCTTGGCTATTACAAACGTCCACACGATTTTAGCAGGAAGAATGTTGCTGTCATCTTTCACTAACTCCTCCTTCCCACATTCTCACATGCAGTCTGACAATCTGTCACTCTGAAGAGGAAGCTAAATGATGTGATTGATTATGCAAAAAAAAAAAAAAAAAAAAAAAAAGAAAAGAAAAAAATCAGTAGCCAAGAAAAAATCTGCAAATAACCACAGCAAAAATGTATGCCAACTATTTTTGGAAATGTGTATTTCCTTTCTAATAACTTTCATTCAAGCATTTTTCAAAAAAAAAAAAAAAAAATTAAATATTAATAGGAACATCTAATGCTGTATTATGAGAAAGCATGATATAGCAAAACTAATATACAATCTTATAGATCAATGTGGATATTAAGCACAGTTTAAACTAGTCTCAATTACTAATTTAAAAAATAGTGACTAAAAATTTCTAAGAATTTTCACAAGCTGATGCATCTTTTCCACTGGCATAAAGGCCATGTTCTGTGCTAAAATATATAAACATGAGTGTGCCTGAAGGTATTCTCTAGTGCAGAGAAACTCTCTCTTTCACACACGCGCACACAGGAACATACACTCAGGCAGCAGCATTGAAGTTTCATAACGCTTCTCTCTGTAGCTCTCTCTCACACACATGCACGAAAAAAACCTAATCGAGCTATTGCTATTCTCAGAGTAAAACCTGTAATTTTTGCACTATAAAGCAGCTTTGCAGTAAGTTACAGCAAAGGGTCGAACACACCTGAGGCTAACAGCAGGCATCCGTGTGTGTGTGTTTGCCAGACTACTCAAAACTTTGAGATTTAACCTGATAGTCTTGTTAGAAATAGGGAAAAAGGCAAATTTCAGTGCACATGTAGTAAAAAGGAAATATGAAGTCATACAGTAAATGTCTAACAGTAGTTTTGACAATTTTGTTCAGCTATGTATTTGGATAAACTGAACTGAGCAAATCTGATTCTGCTCAACATGTTTTTTTTAAAGACAGTAACCTCACCAGACTTTGACTTGTTAGAAGAAAATGACTAGCTTGTGTCTGAAGTAAGCTCTGATTCCATTACAGTACTGCTACTTGTCATACATGACAGGAAGTCATACACACAAGGAAATTGAATTTACATCAACAGTGTATCTACACACACATATCTTGATGTGGCCTTCCTAAAGCTTTCAAAGACTGATGTTTGACAGCAGAGTGAAAATATTTCAGATTCAGTTCAGTTCAGATTGTCGCACCAAACCATTAAAAAAACTTTTTTTTTTTCTGAAATGTCACCAAACCGATAAAGGGATTAAAATTTATAATGTTTAAAGACACTCAAGCAAACACTGTGTCTGAGTGCCTAGTGTGTGGGATCACAGCAAGTATCTGTGCCGGTCTTCATCCAGTGTCAGATCCACCACCTCAGGGGGCGGAGCCCAGTCAGGCTGGGCGGAGACCGCTGTCCAATGGGGCATGGCCGTTTGCTTCCATGCTGACAGAGACTGGATGACGCCACCTCTTGGAAATCTTGACACAGCACTGGAGGGGAACATGACAAACCATAAAGAGGACACGAATAATCAACGAATGTGTGATTGACTGAAATGTATTCCACATATATAAATATTTTTGAAACAGTCATTTTATTGTAAGTTGGCGACTAGGGAGAACAATAGACTGTTGCACTATATGGCCAAAAGTTTGTAGACATCTGACCATCACAACAATATGTGCTTTTTGAACAATATCTTCCAGATTTAGTCCCCCTTTGCTGTTATAATAACCTCCGCTCTTCTAGGAAGGCTTTCCACTAGATTTCTGAGTGTGGCTGTGGGGATTTGCCCATTTGCCCACTAGAGAAGTCAGGCACTGACGTTGGGTGAGGAGGCCTGGGGTGCAATTGGCAGTCCAATTCATCTTAAAGGTGTTCAGCGGGGTTGGAGTCAGGGCTTTGTGCAGGCCACTCAAATTCTTCCAACCTTGGCAAACCATGTCTTCATGGACCTCGCTTTGTGTACAGGGGCATTGTCATGCTCGAACATGTTCAAGCCTCTTAGTTTCAGTGAAATGAGACTGTAATGCTATGGCATACAAAGACATTCTAAATAATTGTGTGCTTCCAACTGTGACAACAGTTTGGGGAAGAACCACATATGGGTGCGATGGTCAGGTGTCCTCAAATTTTTGGCCATATAGTGTATGAACATAAGGGTTGTGGGTAACCTGGCCAATTGTTAGTAATAATTTATTTAAAAAAAAAAAAAAAAAAAAGGCAAATTAACAACTCTTAAGACAAGTCGTGTATATAACCTGACTTAACAGCTAATTAAATAAATAAATAAAAATTAAATGATAAAGCTAAATGAAAAACAAATCAAAATTAAATAATAAAGAACTATTGGTTAGTGGTTATTCTATTGGTTAACAGCTAATAGAAATAAAGTGACTAAAAAGCTAACTGTAAGTTATGTATGTTAAAATAAATTAATAAATAGGTAGATAACTAAAATAAGCAGCTAATAATAATGCTTAGGAGTGTTCCCAACCTGGCATTTTCCTGTACGCCGACAATCTCCACTTCACTGTCAGACAATGGCAGACTCACCTGGGGAGGCGCCACCTCTACTGGACCTACGATAACACAACCAGGACAAACGTTCACTGACTCTTATTACACTATGCGGGGTTCAGTAATATTTGGTGGACAAATAATGTACATGATCCAAAGTATAACAGAAAATCATACTACTGAAATACCTTTAAAAAGGTAGAATACAGTCAGGTACACAACTCAAGGTGCTCAAAGTGCAGACTTTCAGCTTTAATGCAAGGATATTGTTTATCCAAATCTTACCCCGTTCACCCGATTTGGATGTAAATACCTACACCGTTCCTACAACGTTCACCCAATTTGGATGTAAATACCCTCAAATTACAGCTGAAAGTCATATTCATTACTTAATTTCAACGCCAATATTGTGGGACAGATGGCTAAAATAACAATAACTTTGTCAATGTCCAAATATTTATGTACCTAACTGTATACTGAATCTTACTCTATTATTACACATCTCTAATATTAAGATGTTCCTGAAGAACCTGTGCATTTATTACGACTTTAACACCCCATTGACTTTCTTCTTGCTGAATTTCAGGCACAATTTATGCCTTTTTTCAAGTGCAGCTGCCTCATGACACTCCTGGTTAATGCAGTCTTCTGAGAATGGTTACAGTATCTGTTGTGTTGCTAAACCAGGACTTGGCAAGCAGCGCAGCACTGGCCAATTTTTCTGAAGCCAAATCTGATAGCCATAGCCTATCGTGGTTTTTTCGTGTTTCCTTAAAATTTGGTAGTCAGTTTTCATTTAAAAGATTTATGTTTAAGTTTGCATGCATAGGTAATTAGTACATATGTATAAGAAAAATCATACAGGAATAAATACAGGACTGCCTAATAATCATGTATTGTATGTTCAATCCTTTGTAATAATTTGAATCACTAGAAAATTATAATCTACATGTCACTGTTCAGTACAATTTCGTGGTTGACATAGGTGTGACTCGGCTATAATTTGGAATGCTGTATCTCTCTTTGCTTTTTCTAATTGCTCTTAAATTAAAAAATAGCTATCACACCAAAGAAACATTGACACTTTATAAGCCTTCAGTGCCAAAAGCATGTCCCGGTGGAAATTCCACTCACTGTTCTTACAATCATTTGGCTCTACAGTTGAAAAATGGCTATAAAGAGGACTCCATTACTTTATCAGCTCGAGTTCAGCTTGGTAGAGGAGCAAGTCAGCATCTGACAAGGTCCTTTTCCTTCCAAGCCATTTATACGCTGAAGCATTAACGTTAATCTATGTTTTTTCACATTGTATTACAAGAATGACAATGCTAAGGATGCGAAGTTCCTGAAATCTAAAAGTATTTTATGTTCACTACGTTCTTATTGAGTGCTGTGGTTATATTCCAAAACAGCAGTCTTTCTCAACCCTGGGCCTGGGTTAGTGATTTCCGTGCTCCCAACTCACCAGATTCAATCGATCAGCAAATTAACAAGCCTGAAGCAGGTTGAACAGGGAGTGTTAGAGAAGAGGAAACACCACCGGCAGTGGTACTCCAGGAACAGGATTAAGAATCACTGCCCTATCGACACTGTGTGCAAAGACAAGGGTCAAAGTTGCAGTTTATTCTAAAAAGGCTGGTGCTGATCTGTTGCTTGGGAAATTGGAATTTGGGTGTAGCCTACACTTTTATGGAGCAAGCAGAAGGTCTGTCGGACCAATTAAAAAACTGGAGGTGAGGAAAGGGAGAGTATGTCTTTTTATTGTAATGCCAGAGCACCATAGAGATCATCTGTCTTTATAGTCGTGTTATCTCATGAATGAATTAAAGAAAACTGAGTATATAAACAGACATCAAAGAAATAAATTAACTTCAACAGTAATCAGAGTCTTCAATTTTATCCAAAGTGCCAATGTGGCTGAACATATTCATTCTGGCTAAAAAGGCGCCACCCATCACTGAACAACCACTAGGTGTGACTTGTTTGGCTGGAATGAAAATCCACAGCCAGTACAGCCCTCTGTTGATAAGACCGATGATCCCTGAGCTGTGCTGTTCTTGCTCATAAGTTTCCTTTCTATCTATTCTTCCTTTGTTTCTTTCTTTCCAATGTATTTTTATTCAAAGGTAACCCTTTTCTTATCCCTTCATTTTCTGATCTACATTTAATTCATCTAACCCTATCCACTGACCTGAGAGTGTGTGCAACTGCTGCTCCTGTTCAGAGTGTGTGTCTGACACGTCATAATGGCCGATGACCTCCGGCCCCACTGCACAACACACACATGAACACAATGGTTTTAATTTTACTTACTACCACAATCGCCAAGTACAAAATCATGACTTCCTATGTTTCTTTGTAGCTAGACAGTATCCTGTTTAATTTTAAATAAATTTCTGTCTAAGGGTTTGTGTATTCTTTCCCTAGAGAGGGGGGAATCAATGCTACTATGACTTGTTATTCGGTCAAACTTACCATTCAGTCACAAAGTATCAAACAATGTGGGTATTTTTCTTTGGTCTTTTTGATCAATTATATGAAAGTAATTTTATAAGACAGAGAGAACAGTGTTCAGGAACATTGTTTTAACACTACACAAAAAATAGGGCACACATACTGGACAAAGACGGCTGAAAAAGAATGTCTAAGCTACCTCAATTACTAGGTTATAGGTAAATGAACATGAAGACCAGCTACACACCAATAAAATGCTTATTTACTGGATGCAGTTCAAAAAGTGAATTATCAGCATTTATATTGAAACTGTCCAATGAAGGGTAAAATTAAGCCTGTTATTTTCCCTGCATAATCTATGCAAGATTTGTTTTCCCTTTCAATTCTCATATTCCTCCACTTTAGATTTCAATAGAACAATTCAAAACCAGGAATTGATCCTAACCTGTAAATTATATACTGTAAGTAACTCCTCAAACTGACCACTATCAAGTCAAATATACACTCACTGACCCCTGTACCTTCATGCAATTATCCAATCAGCCAATCATATGGCAGCAGAGCAGTGCATAACATCATGCAGATACAGGTCAAGATAATGTTCATATCAAACATCGGAACAGGGGGAAAAAAACATCA